>NW_027249290.1:0-303951 GCF_030848795.1 Temnothorax nylanderi | reverse complement strand
ATGTCGAACTTCAGCCTCCAAAGAGCATGCCAAATGGGATACACGAAACGTAAACTTTATTTCCGAGATCTCGTTCCTCTTGAAAATTGCAGTAAATGCAGTGATTCTTCTTATCGTAATATCGTGTTTGACAAAAAGCCATTGCGCGACATAATTTTTGTCGATTTATATTTTAATTTTATATTATTTAAAATTTTTGAAAACCGCGGGACATATATAACCCTTAACTAGCACGCGGGGTGTCAAAAACCCCAGAACGAATTTCTCAAGTTTAGACATCTTTCTCGGTCGGTTAATCTATGAATTTCGCATCGCAGTGAAGAATTTGAAAGTTCAAATTTTTCAAAGTTCAGTTTTTTTTTAAAGTTCAAGAATTTTTTTGAAGCCTTAAAACTAAAAATTTCATAGTTTAGGCTAATGGGTATCATTTTCCAGTGTTTAATGTATGTACTTGATTTTTTTCAAGCCTATTGGAGCCTCCATTTCGCCGTACCCAACGTTCAAAGTGTGTGGGGTGTATACAACACCCCGTGTGCAGATAACGTTCAATCGCGGACGTGTGCTAGTTAAGGGATATTTTACATTAGTCAACGCGACATGTTCGACAAATTAAACTTGCGATTGATTAAAAGTTTAGCATAGCGTGTAACAGCGCGATATCATCCCGCCACCCCAAGTGCGCTATTCCAAATGCAGTGCCGAATTTTCTTAGCCTAACACGCATGCCGAAGCAAGTCTAACGCGTTGCTGGAATTCGACGCCACTCTTCGTGATGGGCGAGGGGGGCGACGGAGGCATATCGATCTCGAAATTAATTTTCGAAAATCGACACTCACGCCGACGATTTACGGCACGGCCGAGACAGAGAACAGAGTAAACGTCCAATCGCGCGGGCGCGTCTTTTAGCGACGATAAAACGGCGGCATGGCCGATTGTAAATGACAGCGATAAAGCCTGCAGTAAATGGACGTTTAAAGCTGCGTCTACGCGGACTCTGAGAGTAGGTATCCTGCACCCACACGACCCACGACGACGTTTTACAGCGCGCGCGCACGCGCGCAATCCTCTCCTTTCACGCCGAGAAGGGCCCTGACTGCCCCGAGACTTATTTACGCGCGGAAAGCAAAGACGCTTGGGACAATTGTTGCTTTACACCTTTGATTTAATATACATTTTATTTTAAGCGTTTAAGTTTAATCTTAATGTCTAATACAAATACGTTTTTAGGACAAAAATCTAAGTCGCGCGTGATCACGGATCACGGATATGTTACTTTGCCGTGACCATGTAACGTGACTACCAAATCGTATGATTCGTTAATGAAATCGAAGCGGGAGATAAAAATCGAGACGTGTAGCCGTAACAATTTATCCATAGAATATTTGTAATTCGAGGGCGTGAGTTGCGCTCGTTGACGCGAAAATGAAATGATGTGTCATTCACGCGCCATCCATAAAAATCCTCTCGCGCAATTCGCAACGAGCCGATCAGGGTTGCGTCGCGGAACGTCCAAAACTGCGCGACGAGCAGCGTTGCGGATGGCTCTCGCGGAATTCTCGCGGTAGGTACGCGGCAGTGACTGATTTTTCAGCGTCACTTTTTAATCCGCGTGTCTGCACATGAACGAACGAACGAATGAACAAATGAACGGAACACCGACTTTGTTAATCGAGAGATATCGTGACTCGTCGATACAATTTTTTTTATTCATTTTTCCAAAACTCTATTGCTACAAAATAAATGGAAAAGAAAGAAAACAGCTACAATGGATGCTATATGGCTAATGCAAGCTGTAATCTGCGGCTATAAGCCGCCTATATCACCTAACATCTATGTATCGATAAATACAGCTTGCGCTAATTTTATGAGACGAGATAGAAAATAATATCTAAATAAAATAGAATATTATTCCATTGTATATTTTATCGTAACAAAACACATTACAGGTTACAGTTCATTCTTTAGTTTTATGAAAAAATGAAATAGGTTACGTGACAAAGGATAATTATCTATTTAATGATGCTAAGACTCCAGAGTCTTTTATCGTAACTAAAATATTAAAATGTTGTACAAATTACAACATTATTATATGTACCATCTTTTAACATTAGAAGGATTAAATCCCCGACAGTGTCCCCTTAAGCGACCACAAATGAAGATGTTACTTTTATACAGTGCCGCAAACTCCATTTTATTATACTTCACGTTGGTATATGAAGCTTTGAAGTTAAAGAAGCAGAAGAAATTCAAGAGAGAGGTTCCTAAAGAAACAACGTGCTTATTAAATAAAGACACGCTTAAATATTCTATCCTCTAATTTTGCCAACTTCTTTTATGCTAAAATGCGAAGGAATACAAAGAAATAGAGAACGGAATGTTATTGTTACTCAAAACTAAAATAATGCTTTTTCATCACGCATTCTTGTCATAATAACGCATCGGAACTTATTTTACAAATTAATATGAATGACAAGTAAAAGAATACGCGTGTCACACGGAAACTAAATATACATGGCATATATTTGTACGGTTCAAATATCCTAAAGTCCTAAACAGATCAGAAATGTTTGGTTATCAACATTTTTCGTCATTTTTGAATCAAAAACATGGGAACAAGGTTGTTCTTCGTACAACTTTAGACCCACCCTATGTACAATGTAATATGCGCACGTTTCATAGTCGGAAATGAAAGCGGAAATAATGGGCTATGCACGCGAAAATTAATGTCGTGTTATACGAGTCGACGAATGCTAGTGCATAAAACCGCTGCACATATATAAAGTGTTCCAGAAATTCCGACTTTATTTTTTATATTTTCAATCAAATATTTTCAGATACTTAACATTTTCTTAATTTAAATATTGAGATACCCATAATCTCGGAATCATAGGAATCAAGGGATTGAAAGTGAAACGATCAAATCTTCTATGATGTAATTATTGTAATTAAATATAACGATTTCAGAAAATCTTTTTTTTTAATCTCACCTCAATTCAAGCGACTGTTATCTTTTCAGCATTTTTATTCCAAGTTTGATTTTGTTTCAGATTTCCAAGATATTTAGATTTTACTCAAAGATATCTATTATTGATTAAGGTCGGAATATTTTAAGACACCTTGTATAAAAGCCATAAAACATTAAAAGCTTATCCCGACTACATCAGCTACCCTTTTGATGACCGTAATAAAAGCGATTAAAAACGATAGTGCAAATAGCAAAAATAATTCGAGACCTTTTTCGATATGCGCTGGAAAATTAAGTTTTAAATACTGCAGACGGTTGGTTCTCCTACAGATAACTGTAACGTTATTTACAGGTGCGATTTATATTTTAACGGATATGAAATTGCCGCTTTATTGGCCGACGTGACATGAAAAGTTAACAATTACATCGCGTCAATTTTTATCAATTTGTATTAAAGTTTCTACGCAGAAACATCAATCATCGAATTTGAATCAGAAGTAACAGGGAGATAAAATTTTTTTTACTAACTTGGATGGAAAATTCTGCATTTGCTTACATGCTTACATTTACTTGTAGTCGGAAGAGATCTTACAAAAACGATCAAATATTCTTTTATCAAAAATTCCGATACATTTCTATTTTACTGCTATTTTCTGTGACATCTCTTGTTCAAAAGGTCTTATCTCGAAAGATAAAATTCTATTTCTACAAAAGAAAAAAAATTCTGCACGCGCGAGACACGGGGAAAACGACTTCGACGATGGAAATCTCTATCGTCTGTCGTTCATGTTTCATCGTACTGTTAGGTTTGACTGCAGTTCAAAGATGAGAATGCAATAAATTAATAAATAGCAATGTATAGTTGGCAGAGATTGCACGACTAGTTTCGACATGTTTAAAACTGAAAAATTCCTCCAAATCCTATCTCTTTCATGAAGACAAGTCTTTTGCAAATCTATGAAGACATCATTCCCTTCGTTTGTAATACGTAGAATGAAAGCTCTCCAAATTTCTGACGTATTTAGTCAAGTTTATCAAGCAGCGTGTGTGTGTGTGTGTGTGTGTGTGTGTGTGTGTGTGTGTGTGTGTGTGTGTGTGTGTGTCACGTTTGTAATAAGAACAATTGATGTTTTACGTGCTGATCTTCACTAATAAAAGGAGAATAAAGAGAGACATGCGGGCAGCGAAAATATAAATCATTATTATTCTCCAAATGGTGAAAATGGTATTTACGAGCCGTTTTCGATCGCAAACGGCAGAAATATACGCAAGCCATATTACAAGTATATAATATTTAGGAGACTTCTCGCGTTCCGTGATGGCGTTTTAACAAAGAATATCGCGAGAGAACTGCAGAAATCGGCCGATGCGCTCTTCCATCATCAGTTCTTGGGAAGATTTGGCGGCGCGGCACGACGTCGCGTCGGTGACACGTGTAAAATATGACCGAAATTTGCGCGGCGTGTATATAAAAAAAAAAAGCAATTGCTACGGCTGATGTGTGTGTGTGTGTGTGTGTGTGTGTGTGTGTGTGTGTGTGTGTGTGTGTGTGTGTGTGTGTGTGTGTGTGTGTGTGTGCGCGCGCGCTTCAAAACTGAGAGAGATAGGAAGTTTTCGACACGGTAGAATGGCGATACTTACGAATAGAACGAGTCCCAAATTTATCGAGTTGTGTTACATATCGCCGTTGATATTTGACTTTTCGGCCGTTTTGCACGTACAACGTTTTTTCCCGACGCGCGACGTCCAACCATGTAACCCGGAATATGCATTATACATATTATAGGTGCGATTTCCTTTAATAGTTTGTTAAACGTTAAAAAACTCCAGTCGCATTTCTACAGGCTTTGCACGCGCGTTGTTTGGATCGTGCACGACAAGTTTAAGGTGATTGGGCTAAGTACCGTATGAGTCGATATAAGGTCTAAATTTTTTTTTTAAGAAAAACCCTTTTTATGCATATATTCTAAACACTTGTATAATTACTAGTTTTATAATGTAACTTTTCATTCGATCATGTATCAATTCATCTACTGATAAATGTAAACAGTTCAAGATTTGACTTCAGTTGACACAAGATACAAGAGAAATGTCGGCAATGTCGCGACATTGCATCTCTTCGCTGTAGGCAGCTATCATGCCAGTGCCATGTGTTTGAGTGAGGTTATGTATTGTGTTTATGTTGAAAAATAATGGAAGATAACAAACAATTGCGATAACGGGAGATTTGCTTGCAAAAGAATAGTGCTGTGGAAAGAAAACACTACACGGCGCGGCGTTGCCACATGTTCACGTCGCGTACAGCTGATCGAAAGGCCGACAAGAAACGCGACGATTCATCAACTTTTGATTGAATTTTTGGCCTTATTACACGTCAACGTCGTTTTGCCTTATACTTAACAAGTGCTAGAAGAATCAAATAATGTTATTTTCAGTTTTTTGAACTTGTTTCTTTACAGATAGTGAGTGAAATCCTCGAAAAATGTATGTTTCCGGTACAATTTCCCGTAAAACCTATGTTAAAAATGCCAACTTTGAGATTTAATATCTCAAAAACTAGACGTCAGATCTTCTCAAAATTGCAAATTTAAGTGTATTTAGGTTTTCTTTATAACATATTTTTTAATCAGATTTTTTTCTTTGACATGCTCTGATGGCCCAATCACCTTAAGGAGATTGTACGAAGAATTAGAAATGTTAAGAATTGCATAAAATTTAAAACATAAGATCTTTTATAAATAATATCAGCATGTGCATTTTTTTCACCGGTTAGTTTTTGAGAACATTTGTAACCAAGTCCAAGATTTTTGAGTGGATCCTAATGGGAAACTCGCGATACTTCATATCAATTATCAACACAAATGACTATTAAAAATGTTAAGAACTAAACGAAAATGAATTTATGTTTAATATATAAAAAAATATTATATTAAAAATGCCTTTAAAATATGACACGGTCTCTTGTAATATTAAAATTTGCATCGCGGTAGAGCCGGTAGTAATAAATCGATATTAAAACGGTATTTAATCGAAATTTATTTAAATAGAACAAAGAAAACTCAGCACAAAATAGATAAACTTCTTTTATGTCACATCTCAAGTAGTGTTGGCTTCAAGTGCTTCGCTCATCGCTCTATAAAATACACATAGAGAATTACGCGATAAAACGTTTACTGTGACATAAAAGTAATGTTAAAAAATCTAGAACTTTTTTATAAAAATTAACCGGTAAAAAATAAAAAAAATTTCACATGCTGACATTATTTGTAAAAGAGCTTATGCGTTTTAAATTTTCTGCAATTCTTAACATTTCTGATACTTTTTATACTCCTTAATGCCGTGTAGCGTTGTGGAGCAAAACGACGTTTGTCCACGACGACGTTACATAAAACCACTGACGGCCATCAGGTTATTATTGCCAAACCTAAATCCATCACTAAATGAATAACGATACCTACGTCGGTATTACGATCTCGAACTCAATTAAGTGCCGACGGTATTTCTAGAAACGTCACCCTCGACTTTGCCGATGATAAAGTTCAAGTTTTTTCCGTCTCGATACGTGCGAGAGAACCGTTTCGCCTATTCATTATTATCGATTTTTTCGCACCAATTATGTAATCTCGGAATGGTGAGCGTTAACGATTTAGCAAAATGTAAAAGCACATATAAAAACTCTTTTATATGGATTCTCCTAAAGCCGACGCGATTTCAAATTTCAAGTTTAATCTCAAATTCTTTGAAATTTAAATTCTTTCGTTCTTGAATTTTAATTCAGAATTTAGTCAAAACCAAGATATTAATATTGAATATTAAAATTAGTTTAAAGGTTGACAAAAATTAATTTAAATTAAATATCTATATTTAATTATTAAAACATCAAATTTGTAATGTTACGTTTTATTGGCAATGAGTCTTAATTTGAAATCGTAAGAGATAAATGAAGATATATTTTCAGACCATTTCGCGCGCATTCACACGTAAAAGCTTCGACGCTAAATGTACGTCGGCTATGTGCATTTAGTTTTAGTGGTGTACATGATAATACTAAAGCGCCGATAACCACGTAGGGCATAAGCGTAGCGTGCGCCGCGAGCGATGTTTATCATTTTCACTAACTGACAATTTTGGCAGCCGGATCGCCCGATTTTATCCTCTTTCGCTTTCACGATGATTTACTGCAACACGCCATGACATAAATTAACATGATATATGCACTCGTCATATCACTCGTTTCCATTGGTGGTGATTCAAAGTATGTTTCGGCAGCACATGAAACAAGTTGGATTATGACATGATAAAGTTAAAATTAAGAATTGAAATAAAATAGCGGAGAAGCTGTTAGTTAACACAAACTGGAATAACAGTGAGAGAAGAGGGAGGGGGAGGAATTTTTATAATAAAAAGTAATTTGGATAATTCCGCAAATATAATATTTTTAAGTCATTCTTGAGACTGCGAATGACTGATACCTACAAAGAGATGATTAATTAAAAGCCCCGTATGTTAAAGCGTTCGAATCGACGTGGATGGTGTTATCGGCGTAACGACACGCTTGTCTTGCCACGCACGTACGTGTAACAGGTATCACGTGCGAGACATATCAGGGACATTAGTCCGTGCGGGTCGGGCTTCCGGCCAGGGAGTTATTGGCGATTAACCAAAAATACGGGAACCAATATCCCGCGCGTACTTGTGATGCGTATATACGTTCGTTATTTTTCCGTCTAGATTGTCTAGGTCGTTCTAGAATCTCTAAAACGACGAGGGCGACGCGACAGTGTCGCGTACGTGGTTGGCGATCAATTATCGTGAGGATTAATCGCGGGAGGTTTCGTCGCGGCGTCAATTTATCGGCTTGTCAAGAAGTTTAACGGCGAAATGATTCCCTCTGAAAATTAATTATGCCCGTTGCCGCCGCGCCGCGCGCCGCGGTGATGTCAGACAATCGCTGTCGCGCTTGATTTATATCGCGTTATGTTACCAACTATCTTTCACATCCTCTTGTGATGTTACGGCTATTATATCTGAAATTCACGATAATCTGTAAACGATGTGTAAACGAGGCTATAGGTGTCAATCGATATCTACAATATCTACATCCAGGTGACTTAATCATGTTTTCGATTTTTTTTTCATTTTTGAAGTAAAGAGAACAATTGAGAAATTGTCAGCAGGAGCAGAGTGTTTCGCTTACAATTAGTCTAATAATCTAACTTTTAGTTGAGTTGTTTTACGTGGGGAAAACTTTACTTGTTTTATGTATAATACTTTGTATCTATCGATGGAGACAGTTACGTATGTGCGTGGATATGTATATACCTATTCCGTAAAAAAAATATTCAAGTGTGCAAACTTTTTACAAAAATACGGATGCGTCCTACATGATGTCGTCGTCGAATATTGCGTCTATTAGCGCGTCCAGCAGATTAACTACTAACCTAGCCTAATAGACGCTAAAGAAATTAATTAATGGCCAAACGGAACATCGATCGTTGATGATGATCAACAGCGATGAACGGATGAACGAACGAATGAGCGAATGAGCGAATGAGCAAGCTTCGTTGATCCTGAGGGATCGTACGATCAGCGCGCGTTAATTAATTTCCGGCCTAACCAAGTCCTCGGCATGCAGTCCGCAAATTCGTCGTCGCGGAACACACCGTAGACGTACGACAAGTAATTCTCGATAGCGATTCGATTCCACGAAGGACATCGGATACGAGGGAAATACAGGAAGTACGGTCGAGCAATATATAATCCAATTTCGCGACTTTCATCGAGCGCCACTCTCTCCGCTTTTCGTCAATTACACAGGACCACAAAAAATTTTTTTTGAAAAGCAACTGGGATCAGAGTCGGTGTTTCTTATAGATTTTGGGTCACTGAATCCGAATTCGTAAACCGTTTTGCTCCATCACGTCTAGATTTTTAGATAATCGAGAAAAATAGCGGAAAATCTGTGAAAATTGAAATAAACATTTAAAGAAAAAGCAAAAGTATAACATCAAAGAAAGAGAAAAAGTATAACATCAAAATGCGGTCGCAGAACTGATTTAAATATATTTTGGTAAGTTAAATAAAGTGCAAAAAAGGAGGATGTTAAAAAAGGGACGAATTTCGCACAAAAAGGTGTAAGTAAAAGAAATAGTGTTTTTTGTAGATCTTGATCTCCTGAATACGATAAAGATAATAAAAAGTTCGTGGTGCTTGGGGAACACCTTGAAAATTGAGCATAAACGTCGTGTATTTACAGAAATTCGGATGAGATATATGCTATATCATAAAATGTACTGGTGAAAGATTTGTTGGGGAGAGAAAAGGGGGAAGAAAGAGTGTTGTGTGTGTGTGTGTGTGTGCGCGCGCGTGCGTGCGCGCGCGCGCGGGTGCGGGTGTGCGCGTGTGTGCGCGGGTGCGTGTGTGTGTGTGTATGTGCGCGGGTGCGTGCGTGTGTGTGTGTGCGCGGATGCGGGTGCGAGTGCGGGTGTGCGCGTGTGTGCGCGGGTGCGAGTGCGGGTGTGCGCGTGTGTGCGCGGGTGCGGGTGTATGTGTGCGCGTGTGTGTGCGTGTGTGTGTGCGCGGGTGCGGGTGCGTGTACGTGTGTGTGTGTGTGTGTGTATGTGCGCGGGTGCGGGTGTGCGCGTGTGTGCGCGGGTGCGGGTGTATGTGTGCGCGTGCGTGTGCGTGTGTGCGTGCGCGGGTGCGGGTGCGTGTGCGTGTGTGTGTGTATGTGCGCGGGTGCGGGTGCGGGTGTGCGCGTGTGTGCGCGGGTGCGGGTGTATGTGTGCGCGTGTGTGTGCGCGGGTGCGTGTGTGTGTGCGTGCGTCGTGTGTGTGTGCGTGTGTGCGTGCGCGGGTGCGTGCGCGGGTGCGGGTGCGGGTGCGTGCGCAGATGCGGGTGCGGGTGCGGGTGCGGGTGCGGGAGCGGGTGAGGGTGCGTGTGCGGGTACGGGTGTGTGCGCGCGTGCGCGAGTGTGCACACACCCGCACACACCCGTACCCGCACACGGTCCCGCACTCGCGCACGCACACATGCACACACACACGCACACAAAACACTCTTTCTTTTCCCTTTTCCCTCTCCCCAACAAATCTTTCACCAGTACATTTTATGATATAGCATATATCTCATCCAAATTTCTGTAAATACACCACGTTTATGCTCAATTTTCAAGGTGTTCCCCAAGCACCACGAACTTTTTATTATCTTTATCGTATTCAGGAGATCAAGATCTACAAAAAACACTATTTCTTTTACTTACACCTTTTTGTGCGAAATTCGTCCCTTTTTTAACATCCTCCTTTTTTGCACTTTATTTAACTTACCAAAATATATTTAAATCAGTTCTGCGACCGCATTTTGATGTTATACTTTTTCTCTTTCTTTGATGTTATACTTTTGCTCTTTCTTTAAATGTTTATTTCAATTTTTACAGATTTTCCGCTATTTTTCTCGATTATCTAAAAATCTAGACGTGATGGAGCAAAACGGTTTACGAATTCGGATTCAGTGACCCAAAATCTATAAGAAACACCTACTCTGATCCCAGTTGCTTTTCAAAAAAAATTTTTTGTGGTCCTGTGTTATCAATGTCTGTTATTTATGCCATAGGACAATATAGGATATAATAATAACGATGACATTTGAGATAATTAATAACCGGGGGACCGTGATTTATGTAGAGATTAGCACTTTAAGAATCAATTAATTATAAAAGACTTGCATCACTTTTGACGCATAGATTTCAAATTCTTTCAAGTTTTTATATATAACGTTTTGTTAAGTCGTCGTCTTAAAATAAATGTATAAAATAATGTTGTACAGCAGAGTCAGTGCATCGAAATAAAACTAAACTAAAAATACTAATTTATTGAATGTTATTTATTGAATGATGCATGATCACCAACTGAATTGCGTGAGCGTCTAGAATTAATTGCCTAATGTGCAATTCATCGATTTATTATTACAATTTCATGGAGAGCATGCCTCACCGATATCGAATATTTCGTATCGTTAATTAATTCTGTGTTAATCCAAAACGACCGACTTTGCGTTGCGTTAGTTATCGAAAACAACCCGGATAATGTCGAAGACTGAAAATAATTATCATTGCAGGGCGCGCGCGCGCGTGCACGAATGGATCATTTGCGTTCCAGTATTCATATATGCGCAACTCCCTCAAAATAGTGTTCCAACCACAAGTAACAATGTACTATAATTGTTAGTATAATAATTATCAAAATGCAATAAATCTTCGAACAATTATCATCGTGTGGGTAAATCCCATCAAAGTTATATAAATTATATTATCAGTGGTTTAATTATATGGGTCAGCGGTGTATTATAATTATTTAATATTTATTATACTAGCTATTAAATTATTATATGTACAACACTATATCTATTTGTGTTAAATTTCATTTATCAGAGTAACATTGACCGCAATATTTACATGAAATACTAATACTTTCTATTATTGGACATAAACTATTTAACTGAAAAAATATTGACTGAAACAGATTTACATTAGAAAGACTAGATATTTTAATAAAGGATATTATACATACATATATATGCATAGAGATATATGTACATCCGTGGCCGTGAATACTTTTATATGTGTCTAATTTATGCGATAGCCTCATGAATCGCACAATCCCTTTCGCGTAATTTCGCCGAGTAATCATGATTTATATTCTTTGCGCCTACTCGCACATGGTATACCGATACCGGTGTAGCACGCGCACAAAGCTGAGAACAAAGCCGCCATCACGTTAAAGTCATTAATATCACTTTACCCTTTCATTGCCGCGGCGCGCGGCGCCGGAAAATGATAAATCCTACGACTCAGGATACTATTCGTGGTCTGGATAGCAGTAACTATCCGTCGTTTCACGTCGTTTCGATTTTTCTGCTCGATACGATAACTCGATCTCCTTTGACGCATTAGATCGCGACAGACTGAGAACGAAGTAACTTTCGTAGCAAACGTGTTTACGAAAATCGATAACGCCGGGTGAAATTTACAGTTTCGTTATTAGTTTGTTTATTCTGATCTATGATATTGATTTTTTGGATGAAAAGATTTGTTTTCATTAAGAGATAAAAATATTGATTTCAATTTATAGGAAATAAGATCGACAGTTAAAATGTTGGCTCCAAAATCAAAAAAATAAAAAATAATAAATAAATAAATATGAGCTCCATATTTGGCGGGAACATTTGAAAATATATCATTCTAAAGGGTCTGGGGTCCGCTGGACCCCGGGTGGCATTTAAGGGTTAAATAAAAAAATTTTTAAACAAAAATTTTTTTTTATGAATTTCTGAACAAAAAGGGAAGTATCTCTAATGTATAGAATATAAAAATAGTACGAGAAATGTATAAAAATAAAGCATTATGAAATTGACAATTAGTGTAGATAAAAATAATAAGAAGATAATTAAAAATTATGTACATATATCATGTTACGGCTACTCGCAGATATAAATAAATCGATCAATTTATTTTACAATTGACAATAGAACTGAATGAGTTTGCATTTTCTTTCTTATCAAACGAATAGAAGGGCTTCAATTGTCAGATTTTCATATGTATGCACGTACGCGCACACACACGTATATATGCACAGCAAAATAATTATTAATTTTGTAAATTTGAACTTTGATTACTTGCATTCTAAATATTTCTAAAAAAATTTTCAAACGTAGTTCGGAAAAAATAATAGATATAAACAATCACTAAAATTTAACGAATACTTTTATTATTGTTCTCTCTCTCTCTCTCCTTCCCTACTTCTTTCCTTCCTTCTCTTCCTCTCTTGGTGTTAAAACAATTCTTTTCCTCAACTGATATTTCAGACAGATCAAAATGTACATATTTTTCAACTAGAAATCCGTCCGTTTTTACAATTTAAATTCCATTTATTTTTGGACATGGCTGCTGGAGAGTGCATTGCTCGCTTATAGAATTCCTATTCGAATCTTTCTTACCACCTTGCGGCGTATTGTCTTCACATCCATTTATATACGCTATAGATATGTACACGTATGTCCGAAAAATTATTTATTTCGCTTTTTTATAATAAAGCGGACGTCAAATGTATTCTACATATTTTAATATAGTTATGATTTATTCAAATAAATTGTCTAAATGTTCGATCATACCCGTTAGTTATATAAAATATTAAAAAGTCGTCTATCTTTCGCACAACTTTATTGTTAAATTTAAAATCTGAAGACTTTATCTCGAAACATTTTCATATCATAGCTGGCATAAAAATCCTTAATGAGATTTATCAGTCATGACGCGAGAAATGAGCATTAGCCGGGCATATCAACAGCGCAAATAAACGTGCCGTATTTAGTATGGCAAAGTATCCAGCAGCGAATAAACTGTTAACATTTTTCAAGAGTTTCTCTGACATTTATCCTAACCTTTTCCACCTCGCGTTTTATTCTTAAAGACAAACAAATATGTATACATATATCGGAACTCTATACGTTTAACTTTTATTTTATATACTTAAAAATTCGAATAAGTTAAGAAATTGAATTAGTATATAAGTATATAAGTTGAAAAAATTAAAGCAGATAAGATTGCAATTAAATTGAAAATAACGTGATAAAATATACGGATAAATGTAAATATAAGTATAAATGTAAGAGCGAAGAGAGCGAGACTCACCGATGGTTGTTATCACGGTAAGGGAATACAGAAAAGCACCGGCGAAGGTCCACTTATTTTCCTCCACGCCTTCGTACCCATTTCTTATGGCTGACACTACCATCGTCTGATAATTCTCGAGAATGTCTCTCACCTTTGCCTTCCAGAGTTTTTCCGAGAACACATTTTCCTATAAACATATAAACAATATCAATAGCGTCAGAATATTAAAAGAAAAAGAAAGATTGACGTCAGCAATATTAATATCAATATTAATGCATTATATTAGCTTTTTCCTTGGAATTCCTTGACATTAGTTAAAGAGAGGGAGAGTACGGGGTAACAAAACTTGCAAAAGATTAAGGCCAGATATCTCAGCGTATGTATGTATATATATAAATATAAAAGTATATGTATATGTATACGTCTTTGATGACATGACCCGGACGGCCCGGAGTCCCGGATCCGATTCCCGTCATTCCCGATTTACGATCTACGATCTACTGTGTCCTGCTCTCAGCTCAGGGTGCGTTCAGGAATTACGCCTAGGCGCACCTAGCACCTAGGTAACTCTAATGCTACAGTCAACAGTGTACGTGACGTGTAAACTATAGCTTAGAGTTAGCCAGGTTGAATTTCTAAACGCAGCCCTGGCCCCTGCGGAAAGTACGGAAAGCCGCAGGCCGCAGCGCGTAGGCCGTAGCATGTAGCATATACTAGCATGTGTGATTGGCGTAAATTGTTCACCTTGGAGGTTAGGTCCCAAAGATTGGCGGCCGTCAGATTTCTTAGCTTGGTGACGTTGCCGGCGATATCCAAGTTGCTTTTACCCTCGATGTGGGTGAATAGGAAGGCGCCCGCTATAGTGTAGCCGACTACGAGACACACGATGCCGACGTTACTGAAGAGGAAGGCTATCAGCGCCCTGGTCCAGTCGGCGATCCGCTCACCCCACGGCTTCCGCTTGCGCTTCCGCCGTCTTCCGCCCCGGCCGCGATAACTTCCACGCTGCCAGCTCCTACTGGCTGCCGACGAACGGGACGTTCTGTCCGTTTCCATCGACAGTGACAACTTGTCGTGACGATGTGTCACGTGTCACCACTGCCACTGTGGCACTGTCACCAGCGTCACCGCGTCACCTCGATCGTCTCGTTTGGAGTTTGGAGTTGGAGCCGATTCGCAAACATCACGCTTCCCGCTTCCCGCTTCCCGCTTCCGGATCGCCAAACTCTCGCTGATTGACGGCTGACAATGAGAACTGAGTTGCGTTGTTCGCGATATCGCTACGGGTGGATATCCTATCGCGGAATGGTCACCTTGGATCTTTGATTCATTGGCGACTACAAACTACAAACCGCGCCGCGCCGCAGAAATTCACCGTGTGGCGTGTTGTTCGAAAACCACAGCCGCCACAGGCCACAGCCAGATACGGAAGAACGAAGCGTAAGGAGGTACATATAAGAAGATCGTTATGCGCGAGCACTGACCGAGGACCGGGAATAATCGGCTAATGGAGAATTATGCCGAGCAAATTTAATGGGGAACGTCCTATCTCCGAGTCTCTTGAAGTCTCTCGCTTCCTCCGCGGCGCGCGGCGCGGGCGGCACAGTTGATTCTCGTAGTCTCTGGTATCGTGGTATCGACACTTATATCGACTCCGTCGTGATCCGCGATCCGCGGGGAATCAAAGACACGACGTTGTCGCCGCCGCGGCCGCTGCGCCGTCGAGACTACTCGAGACTCGAGACGAGTCACTTGGCCGCTTAACAAAATCTATTGTGAAACTGTTTACAATCCCGCGAAAAATGATGGACGATTTCCCCGAAGTCGTCGAAGGCGAGATGTAATCCGACTTTAATTAAATTCCTTTTGATTGTCCCAGACTTTTCGCAAGCTGGGAATAAATCAACAGGATTTACACATTGTTCGAGTAGTTTTATACGAGTATGTTTCAACACAAAGTTGTCAAATATATGAAAACGTTCGAGATTCATTGCTATTCTATAAACTCGACAAAATATATGTGTATTTAAATGTGTATGTATATATATATATATATATATATATATATATATATATATATATATATATATATATATTTAAATGTTTGAAACAAACTCCATACCCCAACTTACGGAGATGGCTTATTATATAGAATATAGATGTTATAGATAATGCTGATAATAAGATACTTAACATGAATGTATTTGTAGAAATTAATATGCAATATTGGAATCTATTCCTACTAATATAATTCTACTCGTCTCGATTGTCTCGATATGACTATATATAAGACGGCGCCCATTTTCGGCGGACCATTTTTCAATTTTTCTTCATCAACATCAACATTCGTTTGGGAAACTGGGAAAGACTTAGTAATTTGTATATTTGGAGGGGTAAAAGTCATAGTGGTGTAAGTCAAATTTTTTTAAATTTTTTCTCGCGTGCATAGATGCAATCTATACAATATATAAATTGCATCTATGCACACGAAAAAATATTTTTAAAAATTTGACTTACACCACTGTGGTTTTTACCCCTCCATTTAATCAAGAATATGCCACGCATACATATAGTAGAAATTGAGCTCGACACTCGCGATGGTGGTGCTATCGATCGAGGCACACGGATAGAGAATAGCCGGAGTATAGGGATTGGCACGTTCGTTTTCTGACGTTGGCTAAATGATGACGTAGGCGACGCGATGATCGACGATAAGGTCGATCGTAAGATCATGTGAGAGTGAGAACAGAATCGATTCCAAATCCAGGTCATCCAGGAATCCAGGAATCAGCAACAAGGCCAATAAGCATCAGCATTTACCTCGTATCTAACGTGTCTCTCGCGAGTCGCGGGCGCGCTCTAACCCCGGCCACCCCGGCTGTTCATTGAGACGATTGAGACGGGATTCGGGATTCGAGGTTTCTGCGTTCCCCGTATCCTCGTTTTTAATCCTCGAGCTTTTGCGAAAGCTATACTTGGACACACGCGTCTATGCATATGCTATTACTTAGTGCTATTACACTAGACGAGAAGCCACGTGTATTACGTGTTAGAAAGACGCATTACCGTTTATTAAGTTTACAATTTTCGTTTCTTCTTATAGATCATTCTTTCTTAGAGTCTTATTGATACTATCGCGAATAATCGGACAGTCTTGGCGATTCTCTCTTCGCGAAAACCTTGCACCTTGCACCTCGATTCCCCGAGGTAACTAACAGCACGTGCACGTCCGTTAATGGTTTCCGAGCGACACTCCCGACTCCCGTTACGTTACGTTACATCATTATTACGCGCGTACGCGTACGCGTATGCGTGCACGTTGCAACAAATAATTAATTTCCGACTTTCCGACATTCGATGACATTCCGTCCTACGAAAAGATCCAAGTTCGGCGATAATCGAGATAGAGTCCAAGTCTTAATTGCCGGTATGCAAACATACGGAGAACAACCCACCTCGACCAAGTTTCCCCGTAAACTGATTTCTTCTTTCTTCGTGGGACCGTGGCACCCCGCGCCACGACATGCACCATCCCGAAATAGCGCGTCGCCCAAAATAACCGGGTTCAAGTCGCCTGGGTCTGGTCGTGTTGCCGATCAAATTGCCGGACTTGCCAGACACCCGGTAGACAAACCCGCATCTCGATGATCCGGTTAGGACGGTTAGGTGAACAAAATGTTGAAACATTGAAATTTTGAAATGTTATAATTAAAAAGACTGTTAAAATATGTAAACAAAATTACATTCAGAGTAAGAATTCTTCTCTCGTTAATTTTGGATAACACTCTTTTTTTTTTAATTTGATGATAATTAATAAAAGTAAAATACAAATGGACTGTCTGACAATATATCTTATGATGATCGATCATTCACCACTGTGTATATCCGCGCAAAAATCGGAGGATAATTTTGTGACGTTGTGAGAATGAGAGAGAGAGAGAGAGAGAGAGAGGGGCGATGCGGTTGGCTTTAAAATTTATGAAATGCAGATTCCGCCCGTGCCAGGATTGTTCATTCGTAATGGACGCGAACGAAAGTTCTTAGTGACTATTATTTCTTCTTTGAGTGGGCTTTATCGCGCGATTATCGAGTCGTTGAAACCGGAGCCGTTAACTGGATACCGCCGCTGCCGTCGCCGTCGTCGTCGTCGTCGTCGAGACGATTAACGTCCTCGCGATTTAAACGACGAAATGCGACTGCGAGCACAGTAGCGGAAATGCACGAGAACGTATATATGTATGGGTCGCAAAGGGGATGAAAGGGATTTGCATAGCAAGCGTGAATTTTGCATGCGACAAGTGCGTCCGGGAAAATATTGTAAGAACAATCTTCTGCGCGCGGAAAGTAGTAAGCCGCGCGAAAATATCGTGTTCGCTGAAAGATAATCGTATTCTCGCGTCGCTTGCGTTCGAAGTAAAATTTAAGAGACTATACTGGAAAGTAAGACTATTTTTTGAAAACGTTCAAGTTTCAGATTTTTATTAGTTCCATAGTTCCATAGCTCCCCGAGAATGAAGAATAGACGTTGCGCTCTCTTCTATCTTTGTGTCGCATTTTTTTGTCAAAGAAGATTAGAAATATATATACACGTATATATAAATCTAAATTGCTATAAACGCGTGTATAAATAATTAAAACATCTTAACTTTTGTTCAAGTTTAAAATTTATAAAGGAGAAAATGGTAAATTGTGAGCAAAGTATGACAGAAAGAAAAATTTAGATAAGAAATATTTTTCTAATGTAAAATTCATTGCGAATAATTATTGGACAAAATCTGAAAGGAAAATATTAAAAATGCAAATGTCGATTAAATATCAAAGCTATGCGATATGCAAAGTGTATGTAAATTTAATTGCATTCGATTGTTCTCCTATTCATTTTATAGACACTAATTCTCAGATTTGTATCTATATACGTATACAACAATATTACGTATACAGCGCTATTTTCCTCGCAATATTCGCAAGCTCTGTAGTTTCTCTCTTCACCATTATATTCCATTGGTATACATTATAATTAATTAATAATAGTAACTTTCTTAATAATATTGTAGTATTCTCAGCATTGTGTCAGATATTGAATTGAATACACACTGTAACGTTAAATCATGAAAAGTCTCCAAATCAAGAAATCTTTGTGTGAGAGCTATAAGAAATTAAAATTTTAATAATATCCTGGAATTTGAGTATCTATAAATTGAAAAAGATAATTGAGATAAATCATATTTATAAATTAATCTGACTTTATACGTTTGTACACCGATTTATTCTTGCGAGACAAGACCTGCGCGAAAAGAGCTATATTACTCGATTATAGGAATTGTCGATCTACGCGAGATCAGATCTATCTATGCCATGAAACTGACTCATATGTCGATCGAGACGTGAACCGAGAAATCCCCTGGATCTTGTACCATGTACGAAGACGGATGACTCTCGCGCGTCCCCGATCTCGTCGAATAGTAAATTGAAAACCGCGAGATCAGAGCTTGGGCTCGTTTTCATAGACCTCATCTTCGTACTCGGCGTCGTATTCGTCATAGTCCTCGGCGTCCCCTTCCTCCTCCTCCTCTTCCTCCACGTCCTCCTCGTCGGTCTCTTTGATGATACCCAGCCTCTTCGCGACGCTCTTCACGTTGTTGATGACCTCCTCTTGCACCAGATTAAAGCTCATTGCCAGCAAGGCAATTCCAAATAGCAGGTAGAGAGAACAAAGGGCGATGCCCTTCTGCGCGTCCACCTTGTATGCCGGCACAAAATCGCCGAAACCTTAAAATAGAAGAGATAGGAAATCGTGCGAGTTTCACGTCATCGCGCTCGAAATAAACGCAAGATCAATAAATAAATGGATACAGATAAGCGAAAGTAAAGCCCCTCTAAGATCGTTAGAAGATATTATATAAATATATGTTATAAAGTTGTTACAAACGTATAGGTATTATTCTAATCAAATTAATTCAATTGGCCCTCTTATTGTTAGTTCCTAAGGCTGACAATGAGCTCTTTCTCTCCCTCTCTCTTTCTAACATAGCAAGATAAAATGTTTGTCTTTGAAGAAAATCGGCTCGTAAGATCGATATAGTTGGCTAATTTCAACGGAATGAGCTTTATGAAGCAGTAATAATAAATAAATTGCAGCACATCTTTTGTGAACCGCAAAAAAGGAATGACTAATTGGGAAACGAACCGATGGTGGTCAACGTGATGAAACAGAAGTAAGCCGAATCGAGGAAATGCCACTCTTCCCATTTGCTGAAAAGGTAAGCGCCACCAAATATGTAACTGACGACCAGAAAGACGCACAGCCAGATAGGCACGGGCTTGGTCGGCTGTCTTTCCTGATCATCCGCAGCGGTATAGTACTCGTAGTCAAAATCAATATCGTCGGCATAAACCTGTCGATGCACGGCAAACCCCATCGGCGACATAATCCTCGGCGACGGCGGTGGTCCCCGTTTGTAAGAACGTGCTGGAGAAAAATATTTAACGATCAGAAGGTACGCGCGCGCTCGTTATATCGATCGGCTTGTTATTTAAGTTGTTATCGTGATGTAGTCTGCAAATACAATTTAAGAGCTTTGAATGACTTGGATACTCTCGATAATTATAAATACATTTCACACATAGAAGTTAGGCTAGATACAAGATAAATATACGTTATAGAAACATATTACTCCATATCACGAATATCGTTACATATTTTCATTCTAAAAGCTCAACTCTCATTTACAATTAGTCAATTGGACCTTAATATCCATCGCCAATATAAATCGTTTAGATATCATTTAGTCTCATTCTTCTCAAATTTCCACAAAAAAAAAACGGTTATTACGAATTTATTAATTTGACCAAATTTATTTACGTTTATCACCATTCGCTCACCGACAGAATAATTGCTCCTGGTGCGTCTACTTTTAGTAGATTGCGACCTTCTCATATATTCCATTTCCAAATAGATAGAAGATGGGCGAGGTCCTGACGACGAACTCGTTCTATGATTCGTCGTCGTGGCTCCTTCCACAGAAAGACATCTTCTCGGCAAGGATCTGGGACTAAAGGAAGTTCGCTTTTCAACGCCATCCAACTCTTCGGGTGTTTCGTTGCTTTGCGGTTTCTCCGAGTTCTCGACTGTAATAGCGTCGGTTTTGTTTAATTTCTTCAAGCGCTTCAAAGAGCGATCTCTTTCATCATCTTAAATAGCACTGATCTACTTATTTGGATTCTGAACTAATAATCGAGTACCATTATATTAACAATTAACATATAGAAGATAGCATGTGGTAAAGCGATAAGAAAAGTAATGCGTTACAACAAAAAAACTAGCTATTGTTTCATGCAAAGAGAGAATTCTTGATTTTTGTTCCGCTCTTATAGTTAGAATAGTTAGAATTATGTATTGTATTATATTTTATATTGCGATGTATGCAAGTAATTGCGATAGAGTAATAACGATACTCACCCTTATCTTGAGGCGGCTGCCTCCACCTCGACGTTTCGTCTTCAAAATCATCCAATGCGTATTTGTTGCACAAAACTGGCGAGCGATCCGCTTCGTTCGGACTCATCAGCAATTTTCTGTCCAGCGACTGTGTCGTTATTCTGGGTTTAGCTATACGCGATAATGAAAGTAACGCAAACCAGCCGATAGTTATTAATTAATCGATGAGTTGATAACGAGTGCAATGCGGCGCAATCGATGCGCTTGAATTAATTAATTAATTCAATCGAACGGGTGTTTTACGGGGACTTCTGACGATAGCAGCACTTTGTATCTCACTTGTGTGATTTCGCATGATTTCGTATGTGATATCGACATATCGTTTGCAACTCTTTTGTTATGTAAATAACGTACATACAAACAAGATAAACAACAGAGATAGATTTGAGAGATTCGGTTAAATTTAATATAAATTTAATTTGTCGCCACATATATTTGTTTCTTTATTTTGATTGCCTGTGCGTGACAACAAAATATGTAATATCTCTTTTTACAAAATCGGTTCGGGATACAACTCTTTACGTATACATTATTTTTTATCTGTTAACTTTATGATTAATTTAAGGACGTTCTCCGGTCCTTATACTAGAGAAAATCGATTTTCTTAGGATTTTCTTGAAACTGTGAATATACGTTAATTTAGGTGTGCTTTATGCGTGGTATAAATTTCAGTACCTCTTCCGGTATAAAAAATAAAGATACTGAGCCTCAAAGTTTCAAAAATAAAAATTTAATTTTAATTTTTTTTCAGTTTTGGCATTTTTTCCTTATAGAACTCGACGAGAGGAGCAACTTTGGTCCTCTTGGCCAACCTCGTATCTCTTACCGTTTGGCCTGGAAAACCTTTTCATTAGTAAAAGTTGAAACTTTGAGGCTCAGTATCTTTATTTTTTATACCGGAAGAGGTACTGAAATTTATACCACGCATAAAGCACACCTAAATTAACGTATATTCACAGTTTCAAGAAAATCCTAAGAAAATCGATTTTCTCTAGTATAAGGACCGGAGAACGTCCTTAAAGACAACATGATTAATCAATGAAAGCAATAAAATAAAATAAAATGAACGATTGATAAAGTACCTCTTACGCTTCTCGGAGTCGCCAGTGGAATATCCGAATAACGTGGTACAGTTGCGGCCTTAATTTCCATTGGATGATTTGTAGAAGGTGGATAAGCTATTGCCTTTGATTCGCCTCCTTCCAATCGTCGAGACATATACCTACACAATTTGTCTTTTCTACTTTTATTTCTAATTTTATTATCTTTTATTATTTTAATTATTTTCATAATTAATTCATATTTGTATGATATAACGTTGCATTAATTTAATGACTAAATTAATTAGAAATGCTGTTTACAATGCTGTAAAATATTTTCTTTGACAAATGACTTCGAATTGAAGCAAACAACGATCTCACCTACAATCAGTATCAGAATATGAGGACTTTGTCATACTTTCGGAGAGTCCTAAGGCCGAGTCGGCCGATCGTTGACTCACTCTGATGGATCGGCGAAACGGGCCTCTGTTTGATCCATATCTCCTTATAAAATATGATATAATAACAATAATATAATATACAATCGTGCATAGATATTTTTATTTTTATATACGAATCAGGACATTAGATTATACCTATTTAATTTTTCAATAAAATTCTAATCTACTCTTTAAGAACGCGTACTGATCCGTAATTTTTACTTTGTAATAATTTACAGATTACATAACATGTATGTATATAGTGCATACGTTTATAAAATTTTTTTTCATTACATTTTTATATTACCTATATATGTTACAAGTATTAGAATAGAACGTTTTTTTAAACTTTTATAATATATCATATATAAAATTACCCTGGTTGACGAACAGAATGCGATCTAACCATGTTGTTACGTCCTCGTCGTTTTTTTGGTGGTTTTGTGCATACGTAACAGCACACTTTCCAATATAGAAACCTAAAAATACAATAAATACGAAAAAAACCGATTATTTTTCAGCGCTAATGAAAACTAGTAAGTAAATGTTTTGTGTGTGTGTGTGTGATTAAATATTGTCTGTTACCTAAAACTCGACGCCATCACGTCTCCGATGTTTGATAGGCAGAGCAACATAAGAGGAATGCCGAGAATGGCGTAAAAAATAGTTACTACTTTTCCATTTTTTGTTTTTGGTGCAATATGACCGTATCCTAAAACAAGAAATAAAAACATAGAATATATCAATGTATGTACATACATATATAAAAAAGAAAGATTTTTATGCGAGATCACAGATTTATTCGAAAGTTACATGAAGCAATTGCGTAATACGAAATTACTATTGTTTGGTTACGTCAGTTATCGCAAATAAAGAGTTTTGCGGATATATACCATATATATATATATATATATATATATATATATATACACTGAGAGAAATAATTTTTTTTTCAAAAAAAATTTTGTTGGTTTAATAAAACCGGAAGATTGTATGTTGCCAAGCAGATGATTTGATTGGCTTATGCCCGTTCTAGACTGGAGGATGATCCTACTCTCGGCTCATCCTCCTTTCTATAGTGTACGTGACATAAACTATACATAAACTATAGATTTTTACCCGTCTACACTAGAGTCACAAGTAGGATCATCCTCCAGTCTAGAACGGGCATTAACAAAATATTTGTACAAAATATTTTGTTCTTTTTGTTCTTTTGACTATTTTGTTTGTTGACTATATTGATTTGTTCTTTTTAACTAAATATTTTATACTATCAATTATACATAATATAACATTAACTAAATATTTCTTTGAATAAATTTACTATTTTTAAAAACGTTAATGTTCTTGGTTCAACAAAATTATTTTATTGAGTTAACAAAATTTATCATTAACTTAAAAAAAATGATTTTGTATGATACCATTTTCAGAATTCAATTATTTCATTTTGTTCAAATAATAGACGTGTACTTAATTCAATAAAATAAATAATTGGATTAATAAATTGAAAAATCAACAAAATTGTTTTGTTGATTCTACAATATTTTTCCCTCAGTGTATATATATGTATGTATATGCACATCTTACACATATTATATATGCGTGCAAGTACACAGGTGCAAACTTGTGTAGACAAATGCACGAACGGTTCTTGTGAAGGAAATTTCAAATTATAAGTCAGAAGCTAATCATAGAAAGTTGATGAAATTTAAAGCTTTTTATCAGACACAGAAACTACAACATATCACAAATTGACCACAAAGAAAACGTTTTTCTCATAAGAATTTTGTGAAATCCTCTAATCATCGACTTAAAGTCTCAAATTAGAAAAACTATAGATATTTGAAAGTTGACAAGATCGTTCAAGTTTTTAGCTGCACTCGCCTCGGCCTTGAATCTTTTTTTCGAGGCTTCGCACAGTCTCGCAATTTCATCTACAAGTCTGGGTCAAGGTCGCCGAGATTCCTTATCGATGATACGTGAAAACTATTCCGTCTGTTACACAAGACCCGTTATTTGACAGCGTGATTTGCATTCCCGGTTATCGAATATTTTATAACTATTTTCTAAAATTAATTATTAGAAATAATTCGCATTTCTCTATTATTAAATCAAGGATAATAAAAAAATGTATACATAGTTCTTTAAATTTTTTAATTTGAGTAATAATATAACTATGTGAAAAATGTCTGATAATACCGAGAAAGTGTATTATGGAGGTTCTGTAGAAAAAATATAAAAAATAATTTTATAATGAGATGCTGTACTAAAGTGTCGAACAATATTATTGAAAAATATTGAAAATTTTGAGAAATAAGTATTTTCTATTTAAAATACGATATTTTTTGTAGATAAAATAATAATATGATAAAGCCTGTGTGATATTAAATTATCCGAATTAGGTCAATGTTACCCACTTTTTAAATCCAAATTATTTAAATGATTTCGATTATGCAAATCTCAAAACCGTTATTTGAATTGCAATGAGGTAAATAATATATAAGAACAGAATTAATTTATTTTATATATACCTACGACCCCTTCTCTGTACGAAATATCAGAAAATGTCTACCATTTCCAGATTAAACGGGATAAACTCTATCGATCTTTTTATTATGTTATTCTGTTAATTCCTCATTGATGGAAGTTGTCTATTGCAAGAAACCTAGTCTAGTCAAAATGCACCCATAATAATAATCTTTCCACTTTATCGAAAGGACGGATTTAGCCGTGTTCTCGGGAAACGTGAAAACAGAAACGGCGATCTAATTTCGTAATTTTACCCCAAAGAAGCCATTTGTCACAACGAGTCACAAGCAAAATGTGCGACGAAGGCAATTTGGATCGCTTCTTGAGCAGGATTGATTTCACGACTTTGCGCGATAAAAAATTTTGCAGTGAAGAACAGCTCTTTCTGATATTTAATTATGATGAGGCGATATAAGTATTGTATTTAAGTGATAAGTATCTTCATCTGATTTTGTTCAATTATAAATAGTAATGTTTATAATAGAAACTTCTTTCTCTATCACAACTATCAAAAAAGAAGAATTTCCTCGCATACAGTATAAATTTCAGGTGCAGAATCGTACTATGTGGTACTATGCAACCGTATGCAACCAGGATGGGAAAGTATCCTGAATAAGAGTACCTATATGTAAAGTAAAAACTCCGTTTTCTCATAGTGAATGCATAAAGTCTCCGAGAATCCCAAGATGTCAAAAAGACATTACGATCTACTCGCATTGCGAGGTCTCACCTTTATTCCCCATTTCATTTTTTTAATCCTGAGCAATGTAACATTCTTATTCCGACGAGAAGAAAAAAACCGAGAGAGAGAGGGGGGGAAGAAGAGGATAGCGGAAAGAGATGATAAATAGGTCGATGGCAGGAAATTATTCGAAAAGGAAAAAATATAGAAAAAGGAAGTTGCCTGACACGATCGCGAAGGCCAAGCAACTTCGAAGAAATGAATTTTTGCCATTGTCGAAGGATTAGTTCGCTCAATCGTGATAAGGGTAACGTTCGTCTGTTAAAAATTTCAATAAAACTCGATTTCTTATCGACGAGTCACGTCTAATATCACTGAAGCTAATTTTTTATGCAGTTGTAAACAGGAAATGCCATGGTTCCGAGATTGAGAGAGAGAATACATAATAATTTCTTGTTTGAAATAGATTCTTTGAAATAGTAGTGCAACCCATTATATAATAACTTTCCAAACATAATACGATAATCAGAGATCACTCAAAAGCTGGGAAATATTATTAATGCGAATAAAAATATACACATATACTTAATATTTAAAAAATAATATCGCAAATATGATTACGTTAGGTCTCCTAATTTACTATAACTATTCCGTGATAAGATTGACAAGCAGGCCAAAAGTCGCGAGGAACGGTCAAAAGTACGCCATTTTTTATCTTAGTTACGAAAGCAGGAAATTACTTAAAAAAAGATCACGTGTCAGGAAATGAATTTAAAAAAGCGAAGAAACGTTCTTTCCGGTGAGACCGGGAATTGAAATATCGCGAATTCATACAGCAAGCTTCTTTCAAAAAGTAGTGAGGATATTTTTTTAATCCTCGAAAGATTACAGTGTTTAATTCAATCTTGCATTTTGGAGATATTTACTTAAAAATACTTTGGTAGAAGAAGAAAGCTAAACAAATTGGAGTAAAATAGCGTTCTTGTCAGTCTCAGTTTTCTTTTAAATCGTAAGTATTTAATTTTTAAAAATACCCACAAATTATGTTATTATTATTTGTTGTTATTATACATTGTTTCTTATTTACTTATATATAAATAATTTCTTTTATCACTGCTGATATTATTTTCCATCAATCTCTTTTACGTTTTCTATTCCCTTTTAATTTTTCTATTCCCCAAAATTGTAGATTTAATCCGCCTACAAATTTTATAATTAAATTTATAACTGATAATGATGATAATGGTGATGATGGTGAATTTATAACTTGATGAACTTGAAATAAAATATCTAAAAATATATTAATTGAATATCTGTGTATGTAATATGTGTTGCAATAGAAAATGACATAACATGTTCTAAACGAGTGAAAGTATTGAGCATCGTTCACCTTTAACGCCTTTAAGCTAGTAAGCTCGCTCGGAAAGAGGTCACTTAATCGAATTATAGATTTTCTCTTAGATTTACTAAGTATTCATGATCGTCAGTTCTCAACAGTTTGAATTCAATTTTTCTATAAATTCTTGAAATATCCGCGAGCAGTTTGCAGTTTGCATATTCAGAGTTTACATAAAAAATGCATATTTGTTAGTTTATTTGTAGCTGTTTTGCTCCAGAATATAAAATTCCACCGTTTTTAAAGTCTCGTATTTTAATCTCGTAATAAAAGAATGCCATTCCAGGAATGAATTTCAAAGCAGCCACAAAATAAGAGTGTTTTCTGTTTTGACACGTTTGTCCTTTCCTTAGAAATGCAAGTCTATGCACATCTACATTTGAATTAGTTTGTTAACTGATAGAAAATCATATAATATTTTCAAGATAGTTTATTGAAAATATTTCTGTTGCTAATAATATTAATATTGTAAATAAATATTATTCTCTGTTTTTATTTTTCACAATTTCATAAATTGATTCTATCTAATTCGTTTTAAATCAAATAACGAAAATAGTGATCCATTTTTTTCTCACTTTATCTCAGCAAAGAATTATATATATATGTATATATATATATATATATATATATATTTGTATGTATATATGTATGTATGTATATTGTAAAATAATACGATTTTAAAGTAACAAATTGGCAACGCAATAAAAATATAATTTTACAGACACTCGTGGCTTGTAGTTTTTGTTTGACATTTGATGCGGATTCGTGAACAAATGTAACTTAATGAAGGATGTATTTTTCAAAAGTGAAGGCTGAAAAAATCTCTAATGGTGGTAATTTCGCTGTCGAGCGGGACGAAGACGCAGGAATTAACGTTACGCCATGTGTCTTGATTTTACTTTAAGAAGGAGGTCAAAGAGCGCGCACTAGTGCGATCAACCAAGCGGCTTCTCTCCTTCGGAGTCGAAGAACTGGGTTTTCCCAGTTTGAAGGACGGGCGCTCGAAGGAGCGGAATCGGCCTCAAACGCCTACCGGATCTATCCACGCTATATCGCGTAATAACGCGCGTAATACGCTTGTAAATTTACAATGTGCAGGCTGTACATTGTAATTTCGCTGCGATTGTGTTTGCTGCGGCAAAACTAAATCTCATTTAGTTTAGGCTAAATTTTGTTAAACCTATTTATGCTGATATTTTACTTACCGTTAAATTAAGCAACAAAAAAACTGAATTATTACTTTTACAAAAGAAACTAAGGTTGTTTTTTAGATATTCTTCTCATGTTAAATTAAAATGTCACGTTAGAGCGACGTTAGTTTCTACTGAATATGAATAAAAATCAAACAAATGTTCCTATAGCAAAAGATAGAATATTTATTTTAAAGAAAGATTGCAACGTGTGTGTTTTTCTTTTGTAACGTACACATCTCGCGCATTGAAAAGATCACGACTGTTGCGAATTAAATCAGCAATAGCAGGCAAAAATAAGAACTATTTTAAGAAACATAAGATTTAAAAGAAAGCTAAGAATTTAAAGAAATGGTTCGCTGGTGATACCTACTCTAAGAAAAAAAAATGTAATTTGATTAAAACACATTTCATAGGTAAATTTTTTTCAATTGGAAAATTGATCGTAGAAGATTATAAGACAGAAGTAATTTTTTCAAAATGACGACCATAACCGTAATCCTCTTATCCCATTACGTATAGTAGCTGAGTAGCATATAATAATTGACATTATAAGTACAAATCTGAAATATCAATTATTAAAATATTACCAATGTTTATAAATGTGCATAATTTAAAATTTATACATTATCAGTGTTAATAAACGCGTAAATTTTTGAATTTGTATTTTTATCAAAAACGATATTGCGTGTTGCATGATGCAGCCGAATTTTTGGGATCTGCATGGAAACAAAGGAAAACAGTCCATTGATCGCAGATGATTATCATTCGAAAAGACCTCGAAACGTAGCGATGCGTTCACCTTCCCGCTATGCATATAAAGACGTGATTCACTTTCACTCTCATTTAGTCGACGTCGAATGTTATGCGTGGCCGTACGTCTTTCTTTTCTGGCAATATTAACTAATTGCAAGACGTATTGCGTTAAGACGTATCGTTTTGATTCTGCCACTCGGCGGATGATAAAAATGCGCGCGTTTTTTTTTATTGTTTTCATCACGATCGCGACGGCAACCGCTGAGAATGATGAATCTTGGACATGGAATGATGATAAACAAAAAACTAGCCGAGACGGCGATGCCAGGTGTGTTGTCAATCTGATTTATTAATTAGCGGTATATTTAATACTTTAATTTTTAATTATACTTAAATTTTTAATCTGTTTAATCCGAATTTACGATCAGCTTTAAAGGAATCGGGTACTTGTAGCTTATAATTATTGTAGCATGCTTGATACTTGGCGGCATAGCTTCTCTCACGCGGGCTCAACTTTTAGATATCAGGTACAGGAGCCTTCTGAGCATTTGGATAGTTTCGACAACGGCATTCAGTTAGGATTCAGACCTCAGAATCCAGGCCCTTACGGTCCCAACGGCAGACCGCTGATACCGGCGGCGCCCGCATACCAAGGCAATAACGGCGTTCTCGTGGGTCCCGGTGGACCAACGGGAATAATTGGCAGGTATTTCGTTTGCAACAGTCCTTCTTTTAAATATTTCTTCTTTCAAATATTTTGCATTTATGCGCGACTATTAATTAATTGGATGATTAATTAACTTTTCAAAATTGTCAAGACTATATTTAAAAATATCGTGCGATCCGGCACGATATACGTAATCTCATCAGAGTCCCTGCCAGCTAAATCGCATTTTTCAAGCAGATTCATTAATCTCGGAAAATTGGGATTTTCCATCGACCGATATACTCTCCTGGCTTGTTCTATATTAAATTTCCAATGATCCGATTAAAATATATAGCGTCACCTCTTCACAGAGATCGCTTAATTTATAGATATCCCCATTCGTACATTTAATTGCGTACGAGGCACGGTCCAGCCGCGAACAATATTTCACGAGAAATAGCTCATATTCCCGGGCTGCTAACTTATCAGCAATACATACATACATATATACTTTTCATAAATTGAATTAGATTTATGTATTTTATATATAAAATTCCGTTATTGAAAATTACTTCTCCTCAAACTGTCATCATACGTCATCATACGTCAATTATGCGGTTAAACGCTTTTACGTATATCGACTCGCTTTTTTACTCTTTAATTAAAAACTTATTTTCCAAAGTAAATGTTGCGTTAGTAAATGTAGCTGTTAATTTTTAATGTAAGAAAATGTAGAGACACACTATTGATATATTTCAGACCTGCTCGTTTCGAACCGAACGGACACGACGATATTTTGGATTCGGTACCACCATGGGTCAGAGACGATCCCCGTTATCGCGAATTCGACACTTGCAAATGCAGATATAGTTTCAACTGTCCATCGCCCGGCTTGAAATTCGTGAGTTTGATCGAAAGTTCGTGGGTTTGCTCGCGAAAATTCACAAATCCAAAAAATTTGATGAAATTTGGGTTTAACGTTAACGTTTAACCTATGGTGATTTTAGGGCCACTGCGCGAGAGAGAAGAAGTACTGTTGTTTCAACAGCAAAAGATTCCCAGGATTGTCTGGAGGGCTGGGAGGGCATCATTACCCATATCCTGTAACGAAAAGAGTTTAATCTATTCATGCACTTCCAAAAACAATACTGATGTACTCCCAATATATAGATATATGAGTATATTTAACGAGCTCTCTCTCATATATTCAAATTATATTTTCTAAAATATCATCATTTTGGACAAGTTAAAGAAAAATATTTATTGCCATTTTATTGATTTTCATTTTCAATCCAGGTTTCGTCTATTTAAGTAATTCGACATTTTCCTGCGATTCTCGTATCGCGTCTATTAAATAATAATAATTCCTAGGATACGCCGCACAAGTACAGGCCGAATGGTTTCGCGCCAACATCGAATTATTACGGCAATCGAAGACCGTATAGCGGCGGCGACGGCGGCGGCGGCTACCAACATCCGTCTTTCGGTGACTATTACTCAGGACCGTATAGCGGCGGCTACGGTCATCGCAATGAATTCGGGTCGTTACGGCCATATGGCTACGATCCGGAACTCGACGATTATGTCATCTACGAGAGGTCATTGGGCAAGAATCAAACGCAGACGAACGAGAAGTCGGAGACGTATGAAAATACTGAAAAGTAAATAAGCAAATTCTTGTCGATCGAAACATCTTTTCTCGATATTTCTTCATTCTCAATGGCGATGTCAAAGACGTGATAGAGATATAAGTATGTAGAGAGACATAGGTACATACCATACAAAAATACATATACATATGTATATATCTATATATATACTTACATTTTTCACTAAGCGATTATATGACACACAATTAAATGAGAATTTAATACAAACTTATTGTTAATTGCGTTAATAATTAATAATTTTTGTATTAATAATTTAAGTTAAACTACATGTACGATTTGCAAGTGTAAACTATAAATTTATTGCATTGTTTTATAGTAATGCCCTGCCTCATTTTCGAATTTATCTTATATGAAATGTGCATCGTTCTTCCTTTAAAGATTCTCACTTAAATTGGTAAAAATAATCCTGAACAAATGAGTTTTCGCTTTCTTAAAGAATAAATTACTCCGAATTATTGATTCATATGACATACGATGCATGATGAAAGATTAAATTTTCGAACAATACGTATAGCAAGTATTCCAATTAGAAAACAAAACTTTCCATTAACTTGTCTTTGTTTATTAATATCTTATACGGCCGTGCCAACAATTTTGCGAGTATTTAAAATTTCAATCGACTCACCAATCGTCGTGATGACGATGATGGAATAAAACAGAGCACCGGCGAATGTCCATTGAATATCATCCTCCTCTTCGCTGCCATCCCATCCTTCCTTCTCCATTTTTTTCAGGAGGCAATCCTCGAATTTCTGCATTGCGCATTATTCGTGAACAAATAATCTTCTGTCGAATCGTATCAAATTTCAAATTTAACATAAAAAGAGTAACATTTTGCATTTGCGTGTTACTTTTCTAATGACTTGTCGAGTCATCTACTTGTAGTCTTGTAGAAGTAAAATAGTAAATGCTCGTAAATCTCATAACATTATGCTATTACTATTACACTATTAATTTCTTGATACACACAACTGTCAAAATATACGATGACAGCTGCAAATGAAGTAAGCGCAGCGAGAAAACCAATCAGCATCGCGGAAAAGCGGCAACAATAAATTCGACTATCGACTTAACATGCCTTTTTTTAGAAAGGATAAAAAGCTAAAAAACTATGGATCTAACAAAAACTATGGTGGAAAAAACAAAAGACGTACCTTCAGCTCGCTCAACGCCTGCTCCGTCCAATTTTTGCGAATTAACACGTCGAAATCCTTGGTAATTTCCCATAGCTTTTCCGAAACGTTCCCTCGTATATTTTTGATGCTCTTCTTCACCTGCGAAGAGAGCGAAGAGAGCGCAGGTAAAGAACGATGCGCTTACTCGGCAATCTCGGCATTGCTCGGCATCGCGACATTCGCGACGCTCGGCGACAGTTAATAATTCATTGACACACGAGCGTAGAATATTTGACGTGGGAGAAACTATTTGTCTGTACTCTGTATCCTTTTTTTCTTTCGGTGTCGAATCAATTTCTGTCCCAGTAAATTTTGATCCACAATGAAATTACGTGATAAATATTATATAATGTGTTTTATACAAATAAATTACTAATCCAGGATGCTAGTAAAATTAACAGGAACATATATTTAACATAACTATATAACTGTTAAAAGTATTAAAAGAATAATAAGTCGGAAATATTTTACAACAATATATGTAGAAATATATAATAGAAATAATATAAATATAGCATGATTACATATTGAATACAAATAGCTTTATCCTGTTCTGATAATGAGATAAATTGAAATAAATTGAGGTTAGGTTAGGCTATAAATATTGTACAATGTATACAATATACAATAGACTAGAAAATAAATTCATAAATAGATTCAAAAATACCTAATTTACATATTTAATATAAATCATGTCGATATTTAAACCTAACCTAACCTGAGAAAAATCTCAACTTGATAAATTGTTTATGCATAAATGTTGGCGTATACATTTCGAGATTGGTTTAATTATCAACTTACAATTTACAATTAGAAAAAGGAATTGAGGAATTTCCCAATATTTACTACACTGAAAAAAAAATTGCTAGATTCAAGAAAATTAAATTTGAATCAAGAAAACCATTGTTTTGCGTATCTGCAAGACAATTATTTTCATAATTTGAAACATTTGTATTTTTAGAAAGAAAAAAACATTTATTAACGTAAAAAAATTATTTCTTTAAAGTAAGTAAATGTTATTTATTAAACAAAAAGTATATACTTCAATTGAATAACTAATATTTTAAACTATAAAACGCATTACAAAATAAAAGAAATTTTGTTTTTCAAATAAATATGCAAATTTTTAAAATAAGTAAATCTTTTTTTTAATGAATCAAAAGGTTTGATTTCTACAGTAGTAATAAGAAAATATATTTTTAAACCAAAAAACTGCTATTTTGAACAAAATAAATCATTTTTTGTTTTAAGTAAATTGTTAGTTGAATTAAATAAGCAATACATTTTATAAACCTTCAATAACAAAATATATTTTTAAATAAAAAAACTCATTTTTAAAAAAAAAAAATATATTTTCAAAATAAAAAAATTCATTTTTAAATGGAAACCATAATTACTAAATTTGAAAAACGATATCATTTTTTAAGTAAATTATTTTTTTCTGTATAATAAGAAAGTTAATTTATAAATCTACAGTAACAAAATATATTTTTAAATAAAAAAACTCATTTTTCAAAGTAACAAAATATATTTTTAAAATAAAAAAATACATTTTTAAATAGAAACCATGTTTATTAAATTTGAAAAACAATATCATCGACACAGAGTACTAGTACGGGGACAACACTGATTGCCATATCATACTCGCGGCGTGTTGCTTTCGTGCCGCGGTCGTTACCTCCGGCGCCGCAGCGCCGCTCGAGCGAAAATTTTCTAAGTCGACCCAATACATGCCCAGTATTGAGCCGACTCTCGGCCGTAGATTACTAAATCATAATATTTTTATTTCTTTCATTGAAGAAAATATATTTTTATATTTTTTATTATTACAGATTTTTATAATTATTTGTCTACATTAAAAATATATTTATTTTATATGCAAGTAATTAATTTACTTACTTGAAAAAATAATTTAATATATTCAGATAAGTCATTATTTTATTTGAAATAACTTATTCTTTCCATTAAGCTTTGATTTATTTATTTTAATATAATTGCATGTTTAGTAAACCAAAGTATCTATTTTTTCAAATAAAGAAATTCAGTTCGTAAATTTAATAAAATATTTATTTAATTTATGATATTAATATTTAAAAAGGCAATCTTTTTCATGTTAAAAAATAAATTGCTGTTTTTGAGAAAATATTATTTAAATTAAAAATTTTATTTGAAGAAAATTAGTTACTAAAATCAAAATACTTTTATTTCTTTCATTGAAGAAAATATATTTTTATATTTTTTATTATTACAAATTTTTATAATTATTTGTCTGCATTAAAAATATATTTATTTCACGTGCAAGTAATTTATTTACTTATTTGAAAAAAATAATTAAATATATTCAGATAAGTCATTATTTTATTTGAAATAACTTATTCTTTCCATTAAGCTTTCATTTATTTATTTTAATATAATTGCATGTTTAGTAAAGCAAAGTATCTAATTTTTTTAAATTAAGAAATTTAGTTCGTAAATTTAATAAAATATTTATTTAACTTGTTTTATTAATATTAAAAAAGGCAATGCTTTTCATGTTAAAAAATAAATTGCTGTTTTTGAGAAAATAATATTTAAATAAAAAATTTGTATACTTAAAAACAAAAAAATAAAATGTTAAACAAATATTTCTAATATTTAAATAAATATTCGCAAGTATAAAATAAATTCTTTATAAAGTTACAAAATATTTCTTTAAATCAAGGAAATAATACTAAAATAAATATATTTACTTAATATAAACAATTTTTTTTTTCAGTGTAGTATTATAGTCTCACAATTTACCTCCCTCTCGTGATTCGCTTCCAGTGACTCGAAGGCATATGCGCCGATTAGACAATAAGCAACCACCAAGGAGATTAGCGTCACGTGAGAGAAGACGCATCTGCTGAATTTCCATAGGAGCCGGAGGAACTTGATGCACCTCGACGGTTTCTCCACTTCCACCACGTCGAACACCTCCGTTCGCGCGCGCGGCATTTCTACTTGCCAGTTGCCTCCTTTAGATCGCGGGTATTAGGTATATCCTCTTATTAGATTCTCCATTCTCCATTCTCCATTTACATAGCGAATGCGAAACCGCGCTTTACCCTTTACCTTCGTCACTTAGCTTTACTTGCTAATAATTAGATTTTCCCTCTGATCCCACGTAATGAATTTATTGATGTTGTTGTCGAATTTAATATTTCTATCCAACATTTGTTTAAAAGTAAACCGATCGATATAATTTGGATATTGATGAGTGATCTAAATATAAAGGGAAATAATCGTTGCGAACCTAAATTCAAGGAAATAGAATTTATAAATATATCGAGAGAGAGAGAGAGAGAGAGAGAGAGAGAGAGAGAGAGAGAGAGAGAGAGAGAGAGAGAGAGAGAGCATGTAAATATTGCATTAATTTTCGATTTTCTGATAAATGAAAAAGGGAGAGGCTATAAAATCGGAAAACCTCTTAAGTAACTTTTCTTGCTCGTGCTGAATTCCTGCGTCGCGAATATGATATGTTGAATAACCATGAATGTACATATTGAAACTACAACGTTGGATTATATTATACATATTCAAACAATTAAATGAAAAATATATTTTCCCCACAAAATACTTTCCTCACATACCTATATTTTTGAAAATAAATATGCAGCATAGAAAGTTTTATTATAAATGTTTTTGAAATTCAGATATTTTGTATATTAGATATATGAGATGTAATATATAAAATATGAGATGTTGGAAAAATCGGCGCTCTCATCCCGTTTTTATTCTCTTTTTTATATGTGTAATCACTACTGTAAACACGGTGATTTATTTGTACTAGACGTATAATAAAATACATAAGTTTAAAAAAAATCGATAAAAAAATTTGTTTCCAGATTGTTTCCATTAATTTTTTTTCTTAAAAATATTAAGATAATTTTTACCTTAATAGTGTCTATGAAGATAAAGATTTTTTTCTAAATAATTGAATTTTAAATTAAAGTTTTATATGTATAATGTGTAGGTATATATATATATATATGTATATATATATATTTTTTTTTGTACCAGTTTTATTGCCCACCATAGAATTATTTTAATTTAAATAACACAATTTTGTTAATATTTACATCGCCAAAGCTCTCGATTATTTTAATCACTCGGTAAATTATTAATGGTTGTTAAAGAAATATTAACTTCGAAATATGAGAATAATGAAATAAAAAATGGAAATTAAAAATTCAAATGAGATATTCTAGTGTAATTGTAAAAAAATATACCAAACGCAAACACACAAACACGGTGACTATTTAATTTAAAGTGTTTAAAGTAATTGTTACATTAGGGCTGCTAATAACTGCAGTTAATCGCAACCATACACAGTCACGAAAGATAAAACTCTTTCGATCGTTTTTCAAATCTTTGGACGATTCTTTAGAGTCCCAAAGGATCTTTCAACATGGACACAGCATAAACTCCTCGTTCACTCGCAAATATCCGAAAGCGTTTTCTGCCATAAGAACACGCGTGTGACTCTCGCATGCCCTCGACACGAAACTAAGGCTGAAAACGTGGAGCGTAGTTGAGTTACATCCGCAAGGCGGTTGTTCCAAATTTATCCCGGCCGGCGTCGAAATTTTGTTCGGAAAACGAGGCGGCTGCGGAGAAGGTGGTAACCGCGCGCACGCGGATCCATCGATGGCTGCGTTCCGATATTCACTGTCAGTACTGAAAATCTATAGTTTACGTAACGTACACTATAGATTTTCAGTAAATATCGGAACGCAGCCTATATATGATCAAAGACTTTTTCTCGCATTTAATTTTAACGGGACATGCCGGACATGCACACCTTTAGAATCTTTAGATTATCGGAAAAAGGAGATTGAGGAATTGCATTATGACGTACAATATATGTATAGGTATACATGCAATACTTTGATGAATAATGCGACATCGCGCTTATGTGACCGCCGCGCGATGGACGCCGCGCCGCGCCGCGCCGAAGCGAATGTACGTCCGGCATTGGTAATTATCGTGGCGGCGCACGGCGTGTATTAATATGACCATGCGGAGGTTACATGAATAAACATGAGGCCGTCGATCATGTAAATCCGCTCGTGGCGAATGGCGACGGTCTCGGGCAAAGCACACAGAGGAGTACTGCGCAACGCGATTCTCCACGAAACCAACGACCAGGGAAGACGATTTATTTTTAGTGACGGCTATTTGCAGAGAAAAACGGGATCGATGAGATGAGCGCAACGCACGCGGATGTGTTAACACAAAAATACATATATATATTCTAGAGTCTTGCCTTTGTTGAAGAATTACGCGCCTCTGCGAATCATCGAAACTCGAAGTAATCGCTGAAAAATCAAAGGCAAATATGAAAACCTTTGTCCGAAAATCGACTATGTAAGGCGTCTTTAAAAGTATAAAGTGACGAAAATTTTCGTATATATTTGCTAAAATTACAATCATAAAATTTTGTTTTTTAAAAGAAGAAAAAAAGAAGTATTACAGTTTACTTTCTTTATATGCAATGTAAAGATTTTGCATTAAATTAGATTTCTTGTTGACAATAGAAAAATAACGAGATCGATTGGCAAAGCGTATACCCTCGGAAGGCTATTCGTCGGTTATCTACAGTCACCTTATTTATCGGTGTCTATATAATATTTTATTCGAAATTAAGGAATCCTACTCTGCAATATTGCCAGTCGGCAATGCGAGATATGCGAATGAGAATTTAGAAGAGCGAAAATAGAAAATATTATATATTTTCATTAAAAATTTTCATTAATATAATAATCTGAAAACTTCTTTAAAATATTTCTTTTATGTGATACAATTGAAATATAAATTAAATAACTTTAGCTTAGCGTTAATAAATAACAACTTTAAATTGTTTACGATAAAAAAATATTATACTATTTATAGTACATCAAAAAGATAAAAAAATATATCTTTTAGTACATCAATATATCATATATTCTTAATTAAAATTGCATTTAAATAGTTATATCGTTTGATGTACTTTGCGATATAATTTTCTTTGTTTGCAAATTCTCATTTGTGACCAGGGCTTCGTTTGATGTCTCTTTCTTCACACATACAAATTTATTTACATAAAATTATTCTTACATTTCGAAAATTGTAGCGCTATGTCTCGAGAGATATTATTAAAATATCTTTGGAAACTCAGACAAATAAAACGAACGACTCGTTGATTAATAGGAAATAGGATATTTGTAGTTGCGTTTTGAGGTCTCTCTCCTTCGGTATCATATACATCGTTGTCTGGGTTGATGGGAGCTTATTGCAATCGCCATCGATTATCCTGACGCATGTCGAGCGGCGTGCTGACTCATCACGCTGTGATAACATCCGACAATTTGGACACACGCACGATAAGTCAACAGGCATTTCAAATGACACTAATGCCAATCGCAACAAGATAAAGCGAACACATTTTAAAATAATATTGTTATTCACCTTTAAAAAAAATTTACGTAGCTAATTAATACTAATAAAGTTAATAATAAATACAGGATTTTTTTAGAGATACATAAGTAAGGTATTTTTTTATATCTCCTTGTAATTTAATTTATTATCTTACAAACACAGATATCTTGAAGACACATATCAAAGGATTATTACAGCAAACAAAAAATTTTTATCGTGTAAAACAGCACATGAATATTGATTGTACGAGAAACTCATTCTAATTTTCTCACCAGTTGAATTTTAAGAATACTTGTCTTTTTAAGTAATTGGGGTCGGCTGATTAATGTAATTTTATTTTAATTCGTTTTATTCTGAGCCATATTTATAATCAATATTAATACTTAAAGCACTTGCTCTTGTGGGCGTATGCGTGAAACATATTGCTACATAATAATATGTTATGTGTGTGTGTATATATATATATATATATATATATATAAATTTACATTACATATTATATTAAATGAGCATAAATAAAAACAAAATTTTATTCAATTTATATAATTTTAATAAGAGAAGATAAAAGACATTTTATCCGCCAATGTTTCAACATAAAAAACTGCCCACGTAAGCTTTAACAAATATTATTCTCGCGTACAGACATCTTCATGCGAATCAACTTTTCTAACTCTTATTAACTCTTATTTACAATGGTCCCTTTATATTGATATATCTCATGGTGAAACGTGAATCGCTCTCTTGCTTTTACAAGCGACGAATTTTATGTCGAATAGTAAAAAGCAATCGATTTTTATCGTGTAGAAAGCGATCGAGGTTCACCATAAGAAAGGTCTTCGTAATCACGAAGCGGTTAAAACCAATTGGTGAGACTGAGAAACAATCATACTCGTCATATTCTCATTAAAGAACACATGCCATGATATATCGAACAATTTAATTTAATATTATACCGCCAATTAAAATTAAAATAAACACATGAGATATAGAACATAATATTATAATATACTATATGATCATGTATATGACTGTATTTCGTTGTATTCCGTTCTATTTTATTTATGTCTATTTATTTCCTCGCTTATCAAATATGACAGCAATTGAACTTTTGATTTCTGTTCCGAAAATCTACAAAGATCAAAGCCGCTTCGCGACTGCGGAAGATTCGATAAAAGTAGTCTTTAATATCGATGCTTATACACCTCACAGCATTTCAGTCGTCGGAACAGTGGTCGATACTTTTTAGCACCATTCCAAAACAAATATTCTCAATCATTAAATTAAATAATAAAAAAGAAAATTTTCATATATTTTACCGTAGTTGTAAATATATTTTCGACATGTGATGCACTTATAATGTAACTAATAATTTTGCAACTTTGTTATATATATATATATATATATATATATATATAAATTCTTTATACTCTTTGTTAAAGCACAACTTTAAAAGTCCGCAATTTAACTTTTATTAAACTTAAAATTACACACAAACCGAATGACATCCGTTTACCGATACATTGCACTTATTCGCTATGGCTATCGATCAATCGCAGACTTGGTATTACATATATTGAGCATATATAAGACTTAAGAGAAATTATTTACAAAAAAAGAAGAAGAATACTGCAGTTTTCTCATAATCGCAAACGTAATCCGGTCGATCGATTTGCCATTCGAAAATTTGCGTTTCATTATCGATACAAATCGAACCGCAATTACGCTCGGCCTCGAGACAATTCTCGTTTCGCGGGCAGTGTGGGTGCCCGAAAATTATGTGTTAATGGGACTCGCATAAATTGAGCATTAATAATTTCTCATATAAATTACTTGCGACTTTGTTTCGCTAATTGTAACATCTAGTTCTAGAATATGGATTTACTTGAAAATTTCTTATTAGATTTAAGTCAACTTTGACTTAAAAAGAAAAAAAATAGAGAAATATGCGTGCATCAAATGAAAACTTAACTTTGATGCTAATCCGTTTTTTATATACGCTATTCTACTTTAGATGATACGATGACATCTATATTAATTTACAAACGATCATCATTCCAATCTCGATAACATTCTTGCGTTTAATAAGGCTAAAATATTTTGTCGTTCAAGACACGCATATTTGTAACGCTATTATCAGACAGAGATTACCGATCCACACTCTTCTCTCACGCGCACGTGACAACACATAGAAATATAAGATGCGATATTACGCTGTCACTAGAAACGGATCCACTTTACCGGTTACACCGATCCCGATTATCTGCTCGATTAAATCTCTGATCAAGTCCCACCGGCAATTACCTCCCGCTGATAGATTCATCGCTTCTCGTCCCGCGCACAGCCCATTCTTTCGTTCTTCCCGCGGCGACCGATCAAATCTTCATGGGAGAGAAAAATGAGAGTAAGAAAAAGGAGAGATCAATCTCCAACGCTATCTCGGGCCGAAGAAGCCGAGGGTCTTCAGGGTGTCGGTGACCCTGCTGATCAGTTTATCTCTGTAACGCCATATCGTCGTGTCTATCACGCTGTTCTCCCGATATTCCACGCAGGTTTTCTTTAGCGATCGAACGCAGTCGGCGCGATAATGCTGTAGCTGGGCATCTTCGGTCTCAATGGGGTAACTGGTGCATCCGGCGCCCAGGCACGCCAACGGAAAATGGTTGTGCAGAGTGACCACTCGTTCCGGATTATGGAAGCACTTGATGTATTGATTTGGTTTCGTAAAGTTCTTCGAGCGGTATACGTGTTGAAGCATGTGCATATACCTGCGGGGACAATTTTCGAATAAAAAATGCGTCTCTTGTGCGTGCGTGTGTGTACATGTCCATATATATAATATATATGGATAGACTTCAGATAAATGTGGAAACACTTTTTTCTTGTAGCAAAACTATCGAAGTCTTTCACATTCCAAAAGTTAATTATTTCAGCGATATTAATATTAAAACGAAAATTAGAACATAACACATATTTACCTCAGCACGAATTACATATTTTACCTCTTGCAATTATCACAAAAAGATTTAAGGGAAAAACAATGTAACAATATAAAATTGATCGTACGTGTATGTGAGAAATTTTTTCGTACATAAGTTTCTCCTCGAGGGGAGACATATTCATTCGATTATCAAATTTTCTATGCCTCCGTCGCGATACGCCGACAACCGGCGCGCGGCGTACCATCGGTGCGAGGTGCGAGAGCCATCCAGCACCTTCGCGTTCCCTTCACGGACGGTCGATTTGCGCGGCGTGAAAGTGGAAACCTTACTTACTTGGGTATGTCCTTGAAGTAACCGTGAGAGTGCAGTAGGTCGTCGAGGAAGTAGACGTTTCTGACGTTATACGAGGCGCGGGTCTCGTTCCGTATTTGCAGGGCCTTGGGCAACACCCGACGCATCAGCTCTTGCCAGGTCGCGTCCTTGACGGGCATAATCACCTCGTCGACGTCCAACAGGGCGATATACTCGTATTCGTACATATGCTTGTACAGACAATCATTGTAGGGTATCAGCTCGTTCTGCCGCTTGTGATTGGTCTTCTTCGTGAGGTACATGTGCTGGAAGGCGGGCACGTTAGGCTGTCCGCCCGGCAGGGTCAACGGGGTCACGTGCACTATACCCAGACGCTGATAATGCCGCAGCACCTTGGTCACGTTCGGATGCACCTGCAGCTCGTAGAAGTAGATCTTGTCGGCACCCAGTAGGCTGATGAGTTCGATCCACTCGACCAGTCGGACCGATAGATCCTCGTGCAGAAAGTCCAGACCCTTTACGCACACCGCAAAATCTTTCTTGCGCTCGGGCTTGTTATAAATCACTCGGAGATGGTTGGTGGCCGTGTCGCAACGCTTCTCCACGATGGAGACGGACGACGGTGGTTTGCCATACGCTTGCGGCGGCACCCTACACGCTATCACGTATGGCTGATAGATGCCCTGCTTGTAATTGCCCCATTTAGGATACCAAATGTACTTGTATTCGAGCGTCTCGATGATCTTGGGCTCGCTCTCGCCCTCGTACCATAACTGACAATACGTCTTCACGATCGGTTCAATCCGATCGATCATGCCAACGATCCTCACCGCCGGCCCGATCTTGGATAATTTCCGATTGTCGTAGAACGCGCCGAAAAACTGGAAAGTGCCGTTGCTGGTTCGCAGGGTTTGCCAATAGATATTGTTAAACTCCAGATCGTAGATCTGTGGGTATTTCGCACAGCTCTCGTTGCCCCGTTTTGTCAGTCTGCTATTTTTCGACCAATCGCTTAGCGGTAGGCTCGGTATTCTCTCGGCGATCTCTTCGATCAATTGCTGCTCGGTCTTGGCAGGTCTCTTGTCCAGCAACGGTTCCAGCTCGAGCGGACTCGTCGTCGCTTCCAAACGGTTTCTGAGAGTAGTCAGGGTGGTCAACAGGGCGCCATTACCGCCAGAATTGGTAAGATCGCCCAATGACGACCTTTGCAAGAGATATCGGGACAGACTCAAGCTCCCCGAAGAACCATGGCTCGCACCTCGATCGTTGCTGATGCCATCGACTTCCACCGGGTTACCGATGCCATCCTCGCCGGTAGGACTACCATCTTGACGCAAAGCCCTGTTCTCCAAGTGACGGAACTGTACCGCCGCGATCATCAGCAACCCCCAGGCAAACACGAAGACGAAGGCACGCTTCGCGCATCTTGACGAACTGCCGCCGCAATTCTGTATCGTTGTCATCCTGCTGGTCTTCCCCCGACGCGTCTTCCCGATCACCGCCCGGACGATTCAGCTGGAACGCTGAATCCCCGTCCTATCTAACCGTATCCTCTTTCTCGTTCTGAAGCCCGAATCTGAAACAGAAAAGTTCGTTGTCCACAAAGTGTTGATTGAACCGTAAAACGACCGACAAAGTATATAGTGCAAAGAGACAGAATTTTACTAATTATTTTATCGTTTGAACGACAAGTATTTATTCCGCCCTTATTGAGATCTTTGAGATACTGATAGATTTATTTACACAAGCAATTTTTTAATTTCGCTAGAAATTTACCAAGTTTTAATTCGTATTATTTTTTATTTTGAAAATAAAAATTGCGAATAATTTAAAGGTTATTATAAATAAATTTAAGATCTGTAATATATATGTATAGAAGCGTAACTAAATGGATAACAATTCGAATTAAAATATAGAATCCATATGGAATTTTATTTAATTAAACCATCGGGAAAGCATTTTTTTTTGTTACAACGTTGGAAAGTCATTGCTTTCGAGAAGATGAAGTAAAGCGAATGTGATGATTTATTCGTGAGTTTAGAGTGAACAAGATGAAAGCTGCGAAATAACCCATGACTAGTCAATAGAATTTAGGGCAAGAGACGAGATAATGTCTTTAACTGTATAAGGACACCCGCTACCGGTAGCCAGTACTCGACTATCATCAAGAAAGCGAGCGACCCTGTCGGGCGAAACCCCGTTGGCCGGATCGGGCGAGTCTCCAGAGAACGAGAGAGAGACAGAGATAGAAAGAAAGAGAGAGAGAGAGAGAGAGAGAGAGAGAGAGAGAGAGAGAGAAGCGCGAGACCCGCTCGGAGATACGTGGAACCGGTTATGCTGATGGCAAACTGTTTTTCACCTTTTGCACCTCGCTCCAACTAACCTCCTCCCTTCCTGACCACCTCGAGCCTTTTGCCCGACGATGTTTCCCCTCGACGACGTCTAGTCTCTTCCTTTCCTCTCTTTCTAAACCTAAGCGCGATAATGGCGGACTAGCTCTCAGGATCAAGTTTGACCGCAACCTAGGATTTTCCAAGACTTCACTTCTGCCACGTTTGATTTGTTGCTTATAGTATTTGTATATATATTTATGAAACGTTATTATTCCTTATCGATATCTACATATTTTGTCCACATATATGTTAATTAAAATTCTATCAATATATATATATATTTTTTGGACGAAAAGGTATACACGATTTCTCTTTCCTTTCCAATGTAAAAGAAACATTGATAAACTGAACAACATTGATAACTGAAAACATTGATATAGTGAAAAGAACATGTTCTAAAAAAAGATTTCTAATCAAAATAATCTAATAATCATTAAATAAAAATTTGGGTTTATTCCAAAAAATTTCATAACTTACACGTTAAATTACTTAGAGCATGAACAAAATATATATATGGGGCATTCTCGCTGAAATTTTCACATTTTCACCCTGACCTACTGCAATAATTTTGACAATTTTTTTCCGAGAAGTACCTACTTATTCTGAATCTTATTTGCTAAACTAAGCGATTGTCCATTCGAGGGATCACAAATTAACGATAATTTGTTTAATTTACCGTCACACGCTAAGCTCGATAAATCGAGTCGGCGCGGCGTAGCAATTGCATGCGAAAGTGCAACTTGCGTACGTGCGAGCGCGATGCCACCTCGTTCCCGTTTAATTCAGGCCCCGTTCTTATCGTTCCGTTCGGAATTAACAATCCCGCACAACAGCGGACCGACGCGGCGCGGCGGCCGCGGCCGGCCAGAACGCAAATTGCGCGGAACGAACGCGTTCATATCGACTCAATCGTCATCGTTCAATACAGCCCTTCCATTATGTTGAGTCTATGTTCATCAAAAGAGAAATTTGAGAATCTTTTCGAAAATTTTTTTCTTGTAAGTAGGTCTAAATTACTCTTTCAGCAATGTTTGAATAAATTACTTTTCACACAGATGTCGATTCTTACTGATCAAGATTTGATAATTGACAGATAATTTTCATACTTACGTCGTTTTAACTAATACAGCATTTTTATCATCGGTTAAATTTAAAATTCTAATATGTCAATAAAAAAATATTGAAAATGTTTGAATGTACTTCCTACATTTATTATTCCGCTCCAAAATTACGGACGATGCTAAATAAACGAATCGTTATCATTATCATTTGCAATAACTAAAGATGAAATAAATTAATGTTAGACGACGCGAATGCTGGAAGCTGGCTTAGCCAAGCTTAGAAGGGATAAGATAAGATATTCCTAAGAAATAGTTTAACATTTATTTACGGTCAACTCTGACAGCGATAGAATTTACAGGCGACGACGCGACACGGCCATCAGCGTTTAAGAGAAAGCAGGTTAATAACGAGCCGAAAATGTGGGCACGCAAAGTTTAACTCACTTCTCTCCGGAATCTCCATTCGACAGAGAAGATAAGCAAATATTGGCTCCTTGGCCCAAGCGGAAATTCTGAAATTGAGGGAAATTCTCTAATCTTGCTTGCAACACTGCTTTTTATCTCTAATCTCTTTATTGCTAGCAGTAATTTTTATTTTTTTCTAAGAAGTAAGTGTAAGGACAACGATAAAATTTGTGGTAAAATTAACAATATTAGCCATTAGCCAGTATTAATTATTAACCGCGATAATTAACTCGGACGTTTAATATTAAAATCTCTCTAAATCTCTTTAAGGGGTAACGCCACTCTAGAGTCCCAAAAAAAGCCAATTTTTGATAATTTTTTTCAGAAATACAATAATCATAAATGAAAATTGGTTTAATTCTATTTATTATCTATATATTAAAGTATAAAAAAAATTTTTTATTAATTTTTTATTGACAAAATGGCGGCGCCAGAGCCATTGATCCAAAATGCCTTTTTGCGGAAGTCGTCCAACGGGCGGAATCGAAGCTCCTATAATTTCTGAGCTGGTACAAAAATTCAAAGATTTTTTAAAAATATATAAGATTTTCTATAGAAGTACGTATGGGAATTGCGAAATATCATTTTTTGTAAGAATGGTGCATGTTGGAAAAAAATGTTTCATTTTTCGCTAAAAAATTTCGCACAAAATTGTTTATAAAAAAAGTTTTGTCCAACTTATCGCAAAATCCATACGTATTTCTAAAGATAATGTTATTGTAAAGTTTCACTCAAAATTTCAATTCAATCGGATAAAAGGTGTTCGAGTTCTGATTCCGCCCGATTTTAAAAAAGCGATTTCGAGAAAAACGCGTTTAAAGTTTCAGTTAACATTCACAGATGCATTCCGCGCCGGCAGACGGATTACGAAAAAGGGATAATAGAGACTTTTCCGAGCTTTGAAACCAAGTGTACCTTATTTCTAAGACCTTAAAGCATCGTTTAAGCAAAAAAAATCGATTTTTTGAAAATTCTAGAGTGGCGTTACCCCTTAATACAGCTCTCACTAGGTGAACAAGGTTAAACGGCATATATTTACGCAAAATGCAAAGAGTGAATAGCAGCCTATTTCTCTATCATATATTTCTCTATCGAAGCAACCACATCCGTCGCCTTCTGACCAATACTGCAAATGTGCTCAACACGTGCATGTGCATGCATGATAACACGCTCATGTATGTAATGTACCTGTATATCTGCGCGCGAGCTCAAGACCACCGATAAAATCTTATTGGAAAATAATCCTTTCATGCGTTTAATCACACGTTAATATAATCACAACGTCGCTAAATAATTGTGCATTCTTGTCGCAATCGTGATTACATTTCAAGGTTCTCGATCGAAAAACATCCACGAACTCTCGCCTTCCTCGTTCCTCGCAAAAAAGAAAAAAATCCGTTTATCCCGTTTGTAAACGTTTCTTACACGGTAATATCTTTCGCATGTGCGTACACCTCTTCGTCGATAATCCTCTATCCTTGCGTCAGTCGCCGATAAATTATTCGTCAATGTTGCGTACACGAGATATATGGTAGCTGAGTCACAATGGCTGTATCTCTCGCGGCTGATGACGCGAGATTCTAAATGATTTTATGACTTTTGCAGAAAATATTAATCCGCCGGATTTGATTCGTTCGGATTTTAACTAGGTACCTTTACGCAACTGAATTAACCAGATACTATTTTCGCAGTCGTCATATGGTAACGATATGCAGGTGTTAACGCAAATTTTTGAAATTCTTACGAAAAGTATGATATTCCGAATGTATATTACGATACATTCGTATCTCATCTAATAAAATTATAATAAAAAGATATTTTGGGATCATGAAGTTAAGACTTATTACGCATGCTCGTGCAAGATGCATTATGCATCTGCATTCCGCGTCTTATGTAATTCCGTTGCACCTCCGCGATTTCTTCTTTCATTGCTAACCGCTACAAAGAAAGATGGAAAGTGTTAAAGAAGTTATAAACAAGTCCTACACGTCAGTTATCCCACGAAATCGCCAGTATGATTTAAATTGACAATATAACCGTTGATAGCTTTAGAATGAAGGTACCGAGAGGCTATTCAATAATAGCCACGGCATACTTTCGATAAATTCAAGCTTCGATATGAACAGACACATAAAAACGACTTAAGATTATTGACATATAAAAATAAGTTCTGTTAATAAATTGCTTATAAGCAAAAATTTCAACTTACGTTTCTATTAACAAGAATAACAAAAATTTTTATACAGAACAAATTTCATAATATTTATTTATTTTCCCGGAAAAAGTAGAAAAAAGCTACTCCTCACGTTTGTTGTCACGCGTGATAATTAATGTCACAAATGACACTTGCATTCTTTTATTACGCTATACCGCAAATTTTCGTTATATCGGAACAGCTCCGTTCTTCCATATATGTAGCCTCAAGAATTGAAATCATCGAAATTAGACCGGTTTCAATGCTCGCTCGAGAGAAAGAGAGGAGGAATGACGACATATGCGCGTAGTCCAGCGAGGACGATTTTGTGGAAAGTCAAGTAGAGAGAGCGAGTGATGCTGTTACTGCTGTTACTGCTGCTACTGCTGGCTCGTCGTACGTTCGCCTGCTCCAATTGCGATTTCTCGCTTACGCGTGCTAATTAACCCTAATTGTATGAAGGGAGGAGGAAAGAGAAAAAAAAGGGGGGGTACAGAAAAGGATAGATCGTGGCGCGAGTAGAACGGCGCGCGGGGACGCTCTATAACTATAACAGGCGATTTCACCAGCCTCGTCCCATCGTCGATCTTCGCGATTCGAGAGCGAGATAGCATTCTGTCGTGCAATATCGTCTGCAATTGGTCGTACACAACACACAACACACACACACACACACACACGTGCCGCATGTATCAAGCACGGCGTGAACTCTTTTGATTCAACGCAGCACGCTCGGCGGTGCCACACGGTTCCAAGGCTCATTTATGTTTTACAATTTACACGATGACAGTATGGCACCATGTGTTACTTGGTATAATAGCAGATACGAAATAGATAACTAAATACGTCGATTAATTGACACTCGTAATTACCTACGTATTGTCACGACACAAATGTGCTTGAATTATGACTGATTCGATGATAATGATTTCTTTGGAATAGAATTAATACAATACCACAATAATTAAATAATTAATAATACTTACAAATAATATAAATATAGATATTTTCTGAAAGTATTATACACTGGGCAACAAAATTATCGCAACAAAAATTTACGTAAAAAATTTGCCCAACTTCAAATAAGCATAACTCCGCGACACTACGGGGAGGTTATTGGTCGGATTTTGCCTATCGTGTATGTGTGTGTGTGTGTTAGCAGAGATTTGCGCAAACTAATTTTTATTCAAACGAGGCATTGTTACGATTTTGTCTTTGGTTCCGAATGAGCAATACAATACAGTGACTGCAATACTGTGAAGTTTTGTAATACTGAAGACCAATAACCTCCCCGTAGTGTTCATCGGGTAATACTAATGTTGGCGGTGATTGAATGCACAAAAATGCATAGGTAACTTTGATAAGCCATAACTCGGCGAAAAAAAATCGTACGGACTTAATTTTTTTTTAATTTGCAGGGAAAAGTCCATATTTTACGATGGTTGCCATGATAGTTACGAAAAAAATTCATTCTACTCCGTAGAATGTGTCAAAGTATGCAATTTTTTAGAGACGTAACACGTCCTTACTTTTGGAAGAACGGCGGGAGGGGGGGAGGCTAAATTCAAAATCTAACAATGGTTCCTTAAAGTACAGACTTCACCCTTTAAAATGAAAAAAAAAATCTGTCAGATATGACAATTTTTCGCGGAGTTATGCTTATTTGAAGTTGGGCAAATTTTTTACGTAAATTTTTGTTGCGATAATTTTGTTGCCTAGTGTAGTATGAATATGTTACTTTATATATTTTTAAAACATGTAACAACATTCGTAATTAATATAAATATCTCCGAGAAAAATCAGATAATATCATTGATAATTTGTAATTGATAATTAATATCTAATTAATAATCACTTTACAAGAAAACATTTGAATATATTTTTATTACGATTTATGAAAATCAATCTTATATAATTCTTACAAATAGTTAAATTCAATATTGAAACTGGAGAGCAAGTAACGTGAGCAAGTATATATCGGAACTTTAAAAGTATAACCTATACTTAAGTTTAATCAGAATCGTTTCTTTCCCCAATGACTTCGACGATATGAATCGGTATCATTTCATAACGAGCAGACGTCAGCATATCGATACGTTTGTTGCAATCGAATGATGTCAATATATTCGAGATGATTCGAGTATATTGACTTCGATTGTATGAATATTTCTTCACCAGATTTCAATACCATAGCAAATAATTACTCATAGAGTAATTTATTTGTTATTCCGCAAGAATACTCATACATGCCTGACTTTGTCATTACACATATTATTCCGCAAGAATACTCATACATGCCTGACTTTGTCATTACACATATAATTGGAAAGCGTATGTTGTGATCCGGATTTTCTGCAGCATCATGGCAGCTTTCGCGTATAAGTGTGGCTATAAAACTCGCGTTCCAAGTCTTTCGTCTCTATCGAATACTTGGTTCGTCTCTCTGGTTCCTCCTTCACTTTTCGAACAGAACAAAAACGAATTCCATCGCCTGGTATCATTTATAATGTGGCGCGATAACTTATAGAACGTTCCACGTTATAGATATAACTCTTGCATTGTATAATATTTGGTAAAAAAAATTAGAAAAAATAGACTAATAATTTCTAAAATTTTTCTAATATTAGATAATTTTAATCAATTATGTTTTTAAAAAATTAATTAAAAAAGAAATTACGTTGTTATATGCGTATATCTTTATGCTTCGCTTCTTTTATTCTTTGACATGTGTATTTTTGTCCTTTATCAGTTATAGGTTTTTTTAAATTTATTTTTCAATCTCTTTAAAATTCGCCTTAACCGCGCCCTGGAGAACGTCACGCTTCGATAAGACTCACTATTTTTAGCTCGTATCGCTCTCTTTCTTTTCTTGCTTTTTCTCTCCTTCTTGCCGGCCATGTGTTCGCGCATATACTAAACGTGTAGTTTAATGAATCACTTTTCGTATTATACCGTGGCAATTAAGCCTGTTATACGTAAATACTTAACGGCACTGCATTGAATGTCGAAACGAGGCCGTTGTTCCCTACCACAGGAAGCAAATGGCACTTTAAATTGCCGGCCGCACGCACGTCATCATCTCGTCGCATCTCGTCGAGGGATAACTGCACACGATCCTTCTCTCGTTTGGATGCAATTTTGATTCGACCGACATGGGTGCCACTCGGCTTTTATCTGATCGTTTGCGACGAAAGGCGCGAGACAGACGGCGATCGAGCGATCATTTTTTTCCTATTCCGGTAACTGCACGCGTGAAACGCGCGCGTGAGACGCGTGAGATTCAAAAAATATCTCTCGACAGCTGTCTTTTCCCGCCGAGAATGCTTATACTTTTACATTCGAATATCTTTGTTTATATTATACATATTCCTAACATTAATTAATATTTATATTAGCGCATTTATTTTTTGTGTAACGTCGCTCGGTCGCTACCACGTCGCATCGCCAGTGTCGCCACGACACATTTAGGTCGTCTAAATCATATACTTAGTTGATTTTTATATAAATTTTACGATAGAATTTTAAGAAAGGACAAAAAGATGTATGATTTCTCATAAATCGTGTGACATCTTTGAGAGGATCCAAAATGATATCGCTGCCGATATAATTGTAGACGTGAAAAATTAATTTATATAATTACACTACTTCGGAGATTCTGTCGTGTTATTCGACATTGATGTACGTGGAGACGCAACGTGCAACATTACGTGACGCGCCTGTTGCGCTACGGCCGACTTTATCAGGGATGTCAGGTTGTGATACTTGGATCGTACAACCGTTACCGAGAGGAGAACCGGGGGTCAAGCTTATAGTCGCGCATATTGGTCTTTACACACGTCATTCTCTCCCCAAGCAAAGATTATACATTATCATCTCTAGAAAACGTGCACATAATCCGTGGTCGCGATATGTCGAGCATTTATCAATCTGTCACATCTGTACATTCTTATTCAAGAAGATAATGCAATAACCTTAATTATCATCGCATATTTTTAATAAATTCCAATAAGTTAAACTAGTTAGCCTTCATGAATTAAAAGACAGTGACCTTTCATACCGCGCGTATCATAAATCGTAAAGTAAATATCGAATACTAATGAATACTAATAAAGCTATTTAAAAAAGAAAAGAGCCTCTTAATTTGCAAATGTTGACTAAACGAATTTATTAAAGGTTCCGTGTAATTACGCAGCTCTATTTTAGAATCTCCTCTTTCAGAAATATTTTAATAAAATTACTATGGAAATTTGCATGAAGCACAGTTATTTTTAGAATCAGAAGTGATTGATAACTTGTTTACTTGAATGCAAGAATATGGTCTATAATAGAGCATTTTATGTTTTAGAAATATGAAATATTTCTTTACACTTCACATATCACAATTCTTTAATATTCTTAATATAAACTGTCCAAACGATAATAATGACCATATGATATTAATGATGAACAATTACAACGAAGAGTATTACGGCATGCGAGTGTTTACGTTGACACTTACGAATATCAGGTCTAGTATATTATTATAATTTCCTCGACAGATCACACATTTCGCTTGCGCCATAACGCATATTATAATACGTTATATTGTTGTTATCAACTTGTATATTTCCTTTGTTCGCATCTATCTAGTAGTAATTATACATAAGAACGGCAATCTGGCGCGCGAAGATCGCGCTTGTCCTTCGACAGTTGAATTAATTACTTGACTTCCACGAATTAAAAGTAGCGGAACAAATGACGATTAATTAAATGTGATTCGACTGACGACGGATTGCTAAGCAAGTCTCGAATTAAGTCACGAAAATTTAAAAATGATAGAACTATATTACAAATTACAATGTTAAGAAAATGAAAAAATTGTGACGATCGAATGAAAACCTCCTCCGCCATCGACGACTAACGACTCGTTAAAGAAATATCAAGGCCGTTCGTTATAAAATCTGTCGATTAACATGGTAAAATGCTGGTTTACTCGGTATGCATTTATCGCGCGTTCTCATTATTCGTCGATAACGGAAATTGAATCCTTGGCTGGTTTTTTTGATTGACGTCATTAAAACCGATTGAATTGGGTCATTAAAGCGTACAATCATGTGATATTCGTCGATGGAACGAGAGCCGAGCGTATTTAGCTCTTCTCTAGGCTTTCGCACACTTTCATAATTTGTAGCGTGCGGCCGCGATCAACGGTATTCGACGAAATTCTATGCACCGCCACCGGCACGGACATACCTACGATGCGTGTATACAGTTCCCGATTTCTCCAAGAGAAAAAAATGTCAAGGACGATCGATGTCCTTCGCGATCGCGTGCATTTTATTATTTTTGAATGGTAAAGGCGATCGATAAGTGTGACTTAATTATCAATCAAGATAAAAATTTTATCTTTATTTATAATATTTATATTATTACTAATTCCGAACCGAACGAGCAGCAAATCCAGTCAAATTATTTAGGCACACTCGCAGAAATATGCGGATCTACTGTATACAGAATCCACCAAAGGTAGATCGAGGTCACGATCGCTTTAACGGTAATTCCTTCAGGCAATCACTTCGTTCACGAAACCGTCAGAACGATCGATACTTAATTGCGTCACGAAAATTTCGTCAATCTCACGGCTACCAGTCACAGAGTTCTTTGAGTGAATAGATCGTATGCATTTCTAATTCCTGTTTTATGAACTAGTTTTAAGTTTATATTTACCTTTATTAAATGCGTTACATAAGTTTATATCTCTCCTTTTAAAGAAGGTTTTTAATTAATTTTCTTTTAAAACTCTCAATTATTCGTCGACAACAGATCTGATCGTCGAGAAAAGAACGCATTCCTCGAAGCAATGGGAGTAGGAATGGGATCCTATCGAGTATTGCTATATCGCGAATGGTATTAAGAAACTTAGCGAAACTTGAAACTTTTATATGAGTACATCAAAAAGTAATACACTCCTACCTATCAGAGACTAACAATAAGTCTCGATACTAGCGGATTCTAGTACCGTTATACCAAGCGCTTTGCAGCTATGTGAAATAAAAACTTTAATAGTGTTACTCTCCAACGTAATATTACTTCGGTATCAAATCGATCCGGATTTGAGAACCTACAGATCCGGAACCCGGCGATCCTTATAGCTGTTTCCACTAACTGTTTCTATACTTACGAGAAATACGGAGATACGGAGATTCGGAGATTCGGAGAAACGAGTCGCGGAGAGACGAGTGATCGTGGTGATCGTCAGAACAGCCTGGTCGATCGCCAACCGTTCGAACTCGTCCGGATGACGTCCCGGTGCCCGGGTCGCATCCCGCGACACTCGAAGACGACCACCACCAGGGGAAGAGGAACAGATCCGCGTCAACGCGCCGGCATCGGCATTCCTCTCCCATTGGCACACGACATCACGGCATTTCGTAATCCCTTCTCGTTCTTATTTTCGTGGCTGCTCCACCTCGGAGTCAGGAAGAACGCTAGTGATCGGCGATCACTATATATGGTATCACTATTTTTTCTTCTTCTAGCTGGAGCTGGATATTCCGAAGGAAACAACACACGTTAAAGGACAAAACGCGAACCGGACGCGCTTTCTTCTTCCAATTGTTCGCATATATAGGTATGCGTGCGTATTGGCTGCTGTTGCTGCCGCGCCGCGCCGCGCCGCGCTGTGCCGCGCGCCGGATGAATGCGACGTGCCTGAATGGGAAGAACGGAGCTGGAAGCAAGCTCCGATGTAGCTTGGATCTTATAATTCTCGTGATTCTTTTCGTATTAGATCGTTCGCGAGCACGCGCAAATTTTCAATCACTGTCACTTGTTCGTCGTGAAGATGACGACGATGCATGATAACGATGGTAACTTGAAAGTCTTTAAGCCGAATCAAGTTTTTGGATTCACCGATCTTTTTCTGCCTTGGTGCGTTCCGGTCAACTTGATCAAGCCGGACATTAAAAAGCCGTTTCTGGAGGCCGGTCACCGGTCGCCGGTCGCCGATCGCCGGTCGCCGGTCGCCGGTCGCCACTCGACAGGATATGCAAAGACCTGTTACGCGCACTTCTACATCAGCAGCCGGCACGTTCTCGTTATGTTCTCCAAACCATGATAATGATTTATTTCAACAGACACATTTTACTTAAAATTTGTCTATAAAACTGTCTATATACAACGAGTAACACGATAACAAAAATTAAATTGCATTCCGGAGCTCGATAAGTTCGAAACGAAAATACTCGTCGTACGTCGTGTCGGCGTCTCGCTCCGAACTGCCGCCAGACGCCAGACGAAGTCTTCGACTAGGGGGCCGTTCGAGGATCAAGAGGGGAGCTCGAAGAGAGCGAGAGAGCGAGAGAGAGAGAGAAAGAAAGAGAGAGAGAGAGAGAGAGAGAGAGAGAGAAGTGGTCGATTGGTCAACTTACATGACTCCGATGAAGGGAAGGGAGATTCCTCCGGGACCCAAGGGTATTAGGGAACATATAGGAAGTTGCAAGAGAGCAGCGTCTACATTGAAGAAGAGGCAACGTCTTTGTCATGGCAAACAGACAACTTGCCTGTGTATGTGTGACTTCCAGTCCTTCATAGGGCAACGAGTCGTGACGATGATAATGAACACGAATGTTATATTAAAACGCATGTTATATTAAAACTTTTATCGATCTCTCTAGCTTTGTATCTTTTAATACTACAGCTCTATATGTCATCTATTTTATTCGCGAAACTTAATTAAAGAGTCAACATTTTTTTGTTTGAGATTCTCATTTCCTATTCCTATCCCATCTAATCAATTCTTGCGAGATATCAGGTCTGAATGATTAAAGAAATTCTTTGAGAGTCGTTATCTAGATACTATTATAGCCGGATGAAATAACTAGCCGAAACAAATTCTCAGAACTTTTCTTTCTTCCGAACCTGCTGATGTTCTTTCTCTCGGCTCTTGAAAACCCTGAATTTTCAAAAATTAATCTCTTAATTCTAAATTATTCTTTCCAACATTTTACTATAAAATCATAGTAAAGTTAATAATTAAATTTTAATTCTAATAAATAAGTACATTTTGTATGAAAATTTTTCCATAAATATTTTCATGTTAATATATTAGCAATTTTTATATTCTTATTGTTACTTATATATTATTACATTTTTCAAGTAGTAAAAAAATAATTACATGCAAAATTACAAAATATCAGAAAAGCGATAGATTTAAAAAATAGTAAGTCTTGTAATCATTAAATAAGTTAAATCTAATTTCGTTAGAATAGACAAAGAATAATAAATTATAAATTATAATCCCTTGTCGGAAACTCACAGGGAGGAATTTTAACGGCTCATTGGAATTTTCTCTTCGAAATTGTTGGCACGCCATCAGAAAATCGAACAGTAATTAACTATTCAATTGCACCGAAAAATTATCACGTTGCGGATGCGAAATCGGCTCGTTTCGAAGACGTTTAATCCTTGTGAATGTATAAGAAGAGTTATGAGATACATATGGTACGAGAGAGTAAAAGGATCCCAGTGAGGCCTACACAACGCTAACACAGAAAATTATGATCCCGGCAACTTTCTCAACTATGAATTTAAAGAATGAAGCATCGCATCTATCGGCCGCGTGAACAAATCGCGTGATCTCGATCGACCAAAATGTATCCTGAACTGAAATCGTCGAATGAAAGTTTGATCGAAACGATTTACTCGTCCAACAAAATCCGCGTGATTAATCTTTCGCTCTCGTAAAACCATATATCATTCAATATGACATCATCTGTCGTCTACAATAAATCAATTTTTGTATGGTTAAATAACAGATTTAATAACAAAGTTAATAATGGAATCTCTTTCTTGTAATAAAATAATTTTGCGATAACTCTTTGTTTAGGATAGTGAAATGTATCTTGTAATCTGTAAGGTAAAATGGAACAAATCGTAATATCGACAGACCGACATATATGTACATATGTAAATACAGATTTAAAGTTACAAATACACATAGAGAAAAAAAAATAAAATAAAAATTTATATTAATATCTACCATATCAAAGTTATCAAACTATCGTAAAAAATAGACGTCTTTTTTTACTATTTTATATATTAGAAGAGGATTTCATAAAACATTATATATAATGTTTTATAAAATATTTAATTTAAATGAAAAAGGAAGGAAATTCACGAATGAATTTTACATCGAAAAAATAAGATAAGATATATAATGGACATGAAATATAAAAAGCCATCTGTTAGTATGAACTTTGCCATTACTGTAGATAACAGTTAGCTATTTGTAGAAGTAACAACTTAACTTTTTAATATGTACTCTACATAAATCTGATAAATAAAAGCTATATTAACATAAAAAAACTATTAATAGGTAATTAAAGTATTGTTTATATTTCGCGCATTATCAGGCACTAACTTTAACGATCGAGACTTGGATATTTCGTAGGATTTTTTACTTTAGTTAATCTCTAGAATGTTACGTTATTAAAGAGTAAGATAATTGAGCCGGGTGGAAATTACAACCTGGCGCTGTATGGGCTCCGGCTAGTTTTCCACGAGTTAATGGGGCGCTATGATGGAAGGCATAGCCTGAGGTTGTACTGGGTGGTAACGGCAATAATGGGTCAGCTCCTCGCGGCGTGTTGCTTTCGCGCGGTTGTTACCTCCGGCGCCGCTCGAGCAAAAAGCTTTCTAAATCCCCTCGCGGCGTGTTGCTTTCGCGCGATTGTTACCTCCGGCGCCGCTCGAGCAAAAAGCTTTCTAAGTCGCCTCGCGACGTGTTGCTTTCGTGCCGCGGTCGTTACCTCCGGCGCCGCTCGAGCAAAAAGCTTTCTAAGTCCCCTCGCGGCGTGTTGCTTTCGCGCGGTTGTTACCTCCGGCGCCGCTCGAGCGAAAATTTTCTAAGTCGACCCAATATATTCCCAGTACTGAGCCGACTCTCGGCCGTAGATCAATATCATTTCTGGCCTTATACACGGTCAGTACTGAGACAAGACTCGCCTCGGAACAGAATATGGTTGCATGGGGGTACTGGTCACCGAGACTGGCACAATACTGATCTAGCGGTTTATCCGTACTGGGGCAGTACCACCCACACACATCAAGTCTTGGCAGCCAATATTGTGCCACTTCTGGGCCATGCGGACAACTCTGGCAGAAGTCCGACATTCGCACATGGGTTATAATCCTGCCTCACTGGCCGGGCGCTAGCTAGCCCCCGGCTGGATTTCCCATCTTGGCATCCCCGCACAATTCTGTCTAGCGCCTAGATGAAATACTAGGCAGCGCCTGGCTAGATTTCCGATACGGGCGTGCCACGACATTCCCCACGGGGCCCAAAATAGAAACTTGGATCGCCCAGACACATTTCCACCCGGGAGGAACACTGCAATAACTTTTTATTATTAATATAATAAAAATTGTTGCAATAAAGCGAGATTTTACATGTAAAATTGCATTTGCATGTCAGATTTTCAATCGCGCGGCTGATGGATCTTCATTGAAGAAAAATGACAGGATATATCTTAGGTAAAGTCTTCTCAACAAAAGGAACAATAGAGTGCACGTGGTCCGTAAGCCGTAAGCGAAGCCTGCAACTGGGACATGGCTGTCACGATCATCATTACAGACAATAATTGTTTCAAGGGATTTCCTCAATATTAGCATCAACATCAGCACCGCTGGATATTTTCTCTTTGGCATCAACTGCCAGTACAATATTCCATAAAATGTATCAGCTCAATCTTTCTATTAATTTAAATTTAAAAGTAAAAGTCATTATTTTTTAAATCATTAGATTGTGACAGATTATCCACACTTTGCATATTATTAAATTAAATAATTTAAATTAAATAATTGTGCTTTGTATTATAATATAAAAGTATTATTATACTTTGCAATGTAGGTAGAAGATTAGGCAATACGTTGATAAATATGTCATACGATTACCTAAGCGAGAACGAAAGAAAGTATATACATGTTTTATATATATATATATATATATATATATATATATATATATTGCATATCTTTAAATCATAAAAGCTAAAATAATAATCTAATCTTAATTTGTAAACCTGTACTGCGTTTATAATATCTTATATCAAAGGTTAGTCATAAATTTTTTTATTCAAACGGAACAAGTTATTTCCTCGCAAGTGTAAAAGTAAATTGTCTTAAACTTTTGAAGCACAATATATTGCCGTTAAAAATAATACAATAGTATTATTTTTAACATATAGCAGTTAAAAGATTTTCATACTTGTATTATTACATTTACTTAAATACGTTATTGTTTGACAATTTATTTCATCATTAGCATAAATCGATAAGCAGCAGATTAGAAGCCTAATACGGTTTCAGTAATCATTCGTCAGCAAATAAATTCTCTCTTATACTTATTGTATTGATCTAATAATAGTTTTATATTGCAAAATATCAACAACCAGGGTGAGCAGGATACGTGATTATTCGCACTCAACTGTTAGGGCCTGAGCAGAATAGCTGACTTATAATTTTAAGACAGTGTTTTATGCTTTAAATCTTTGTTTTTAGCAACGCACAATACTGTCTTGTGTCTCAAGTCTTACAATGTTGGCACTTTGTACACTCGTTTAAGACTTGAGACACAAGACAGTATTGTGCGTTGCTAAAAACAAAGATTTAAAGCATAAAACACTGTCTTGAAATTATAAGTCAGCTATTCTGCTCAGACACTTACAATCGTCTCGAAGACCCCGTTCGTTGACGCCGTTGATGATGCCGTAATCCATCTGAGAAAGATGCTTTGATATGCGAAAAGAGCCACGAGAGAGTATTATTACAATAGCATAAGCAATTGAGAATTTATCAAAGTAAACAATAAATTTTAAGAATGCCTACCCTTAGTTTTGCCACATTTCGTAGTTCAGTGTTTCGTTACAATTATGTATTTACTGTGGGATAACCGAGAAAAATAATAGAACGAATGAAATTGAAACATTATATATATTCATTGTTTGATCTGTATTATCCTCTGTCCTATTGCTAATGAAAAAAAATTGGTAAATATATAAATCTCTCAAGTCTGTTATAAAATAAAACAGAAAATAAATTAGGAAATATCTCCTGTAAATTAACACTTGTTATTGTGCATACATATTCTTTTATATCACTTCCGAAATATTATAACTGACACACAGGACACGACTATCATGTTACGAGATGCAACAATAATGCTTTGCTTGGAGCACAGCATTTACGCAAGCTGAAGTACCGATGAAATATGCAATATGCAACATATCGATAATAACATAGGTAATGCATGCAAAAGCGATATCGCGCGCAAAGAGAGGCAATATCGCTTTTGCACACGAATTCACTTATCTTTTCTAACATTTATGTTTTCGAGTAAATTCTATATCCAATGATATTACATGACGATTAAATAATAGATCGCGATGCGGAAGTTTAATTAAGAATACAATAGGCACTGAAGTTTAAATTGAGTATATGGTATAAAAAGCAAAGGCGCGTGTAAAAGTAGGATACTTTTCCACGGTGTAAGAAACGCGAAAGTCTTACGCTACAACCAACTTTACGATTGAAGAATCATGAATGTAGCGACTATAGCGACTAAATGTAGATCGGATTTTCTCACGCGTGCATGCAGTCGTGTCGTGAAAAACATGCACTTAAAAACACAATCTTCGCTAATGGTGCAAATAATTTTAACATTTAACAAAAGCGATAGTATCCTTGACTAATTGTTTGATAACTGAAGATATCTACATTTAGATATATTGCACGTAATTTGTACAATAATTTACGGAATATGTGTCACTCAATCACGCTTATTACGCTTCCATATCAAAAAGATATGTCATATGTATTTATTATGTATTCTATTTCATGTATAAATCGGTGAATCTATTTTAAAAGGACAATAAGTCTTTAAAATAAGTTCTCATTTTTTTATGTGGCATTATAAAGTGTTGTCTTATGGAAAAGTAACTATTAGATTACATTAGATGTTAATTAATTGCTTGCGTTTGGCTTGCGTAATTCATGTTCCACAGATTGTTTGCTCAAGTTCAATTATAATAATATTTCAAAATCTAATGATTAAATTGATAGCGCAATTTTTTATATACCTAAATTAATCTAGAGAAAAATTTTTTATGTAACATGCTTCTATTGCAAAACTCTGTAATATAATGATTAATATTAATTGATTCTACATTGCTATAAATAATTTGCATAATTAACCCTTAAATGCCACCCGGGGTCCAGCGGACCCCAGACCCTTTAGAATGATATATTTTCAAATGTTCCCGCCAAATATGGAGCTCATATTTATTTATTTATTATTTTTAATTTTTTTGATTTTGGAGCCAACATTTTAACTGTTGGCGATCTTAATTTTTTATACTATGTTGAAATTGAAATTTTAACAATATAAGCATTTTATTCTCTTTTCTAAGCCTTGAACAACATTGAAAATAATTTTCATAACTAAATATCAAAAAATCAATAAGTAAGGAGACATTTTTCATGCTGGGGTCTTTTAGACCCCATGTGTCATTTACGAGATTCTTGAGAGGTGTGGCATTTAAGGGTTAACGTTAATTTTAACATTGAAGATAAATATAGGTATGTATATTATTATTTCTGTGTTGATCTAGTATAAAATATCGTGAAAGTCATGCTTTTGTAAGAAAATGTGTAATATTTAAATCTTGAATGATTGTAATAATATAAGCAAGTTATATATGTGCAAATAAGATTAAAGACTCTTGGAATGAAAACAAAGGCAATTAAAGATAGAAAACAAAATAACTTTCAATTATTTCAAAATTATTGTTTCAAAAGTCAGATTATTAAATTAAATTATCCCGTTTTCATATTCACAATTAGTCTTTGAATATGAATATATACATATACATGTTAGAATTGACATCTGGCGAAAGTAGCTCGAATAGAAACAATGGCACATTCCTGATTGTCAAACAACCATCATTTAAGTCGCGGCCTAGAACGATTTTATGATTGCCCGTCAGAAATTGATCCTGATTTATAGCCCTCTTTGATCTGATTCTCCAACATTCATCGTTTAGCTAATCATTACCGTTTATCATTACCGTTAATTCGACCGATTCACCATCGTCATTAATCGCGCAATTTTGCGCGACTTGTCGATCATGCCGTGATTGTGCCTCTGTTTATCCGCACGAATCGATCGCAATCGCAGCCCGACGTTCGTATTTTGCAAAAATTTCACCTTGCAGTGCCTTTCTCTTATATTTTCTTTTATTCGACGTATCTAAGAGGACAATTTGATCTAGAAATTTTTTTCATAATTCGTAATTACGATATTTGCATGCGAGGAAATTAACCAGTTGTAATATTTGTTATAATATTTAGAAAAGTAGTTGCTGAAACAAATGACCTCGGAATTGTCAATACAACTGTCGTTAAGCATGATGTCATTTCACGTTTTTTTTGTGAATGGTAAATCCTCTTCGTAATGCGCACGTGATGACTATCTACGGATAGATTTTTATCTTTATAATACGCGAAACTCTCGACGCGTCCTTGCGAAATTCCTCGTGAAGAACCTTTACCTAATTGTAAAATCTTTATTAATAGCAAGCGTTCGAAATACGACACTCGCACGCCGCGCCGCGCGCCGTACAACAGTAAGTAAATTCTTCTTCTTACAAAATTACATAAAAATATTTGGGATAATTAAATAAATGTATTAAGGAGGGTCCACATTATCGAGCCAAACCGCGAGCCGATCCCCGAACCGAATCTCGAACAGAACTTACAAACGAACCTCAAATCGAACTCCATCGCGAACCGCGAACACGAGTTAAAATTTTTTGAACTCAAATCTCGTATCGAAATTTATAATAAAATTTATATAAATTCTTAATACATGTATGCAAAATGCATATTTATATTTACAATCGTATTTTTTAACATTGCAATATATATATTATAAATTTATTGCGTATTTATCACAGGTTTAGAGTATGTTTATGCAATATTAATTCTAAATTTTGTTTTATGGTTTGAAAAGGAATTAAGTTTTGAATACAGGAAAATAATAAATAAGCACATATATCTATTTTGGGCCCCGTGGGGAATGTCGTGGCACGCCCGTATCGGAAATCTAGCCAGGCGCTGCCTAGTGTTTCATCTAGGCGCTAGACAGAATTGTGCGGGGGTGCCAAGATGGGAAATCCAGTCGGGGACTAGCTAGCGCCCGGCCAGTGAGGCAGGATTATAACCCATGTGCGAATGTCGGACTTCTGCCAGAGTTGTCCGCATGGCCCAGAAGTGGCACAATATTGGCTGCCAAGACTTGATGTGTGTGGGTGGTACTGCCCCAGTACGGATAAACCGCTAGATCAGTATTGTGCCAGTCTCGGTGACCAGTACCCCCATGCAACCATATTCTGTTCCGAGGCGAGTCTTGTCTCAGTACTGACCGTGTATAAGGCCAGAAATGATATTGATCTACGGCCGAGAGTCGGCTCAGTACTGGGCATGTATTGGGTCGACTTAGAAAATTTTCGCTCGAGCGGCGCCGGAGGTAACAACCGCGCGAAAGCAACACGCCGCGAGGGGACTTAGAAAACTTTTTGCTCAAGCGGCGCCGGAGGTAACGACCGCGGCACGAAAGCAACACGTCGCGAGGGGACTTAGAAAGCTTTTTGCTCGAGCGGCGCCGGAGGTAACGACTGCGGCGCGGAAGCAACACACCGCGAGAGGACTTTTCGTTAGAGCCCACGCCGGAGGTAACGACCGCGTTCGTGCCTCTCGGTTACAAGTACCCCGAATTATGGTGTCATTCGTCTCGCTTTGCGTCAACGTGGCGTATCGTCGACCCCCGAGACTAGCTGCCGGATATCTCGTACGGTAATCGAATTCGCGTCGTCGTCGCTCTCAGCGGTCAAGTCCCGATGGTCTCGATGGTTTCGCCTCCGGCGCCCGTAAGCGACCGTGCGTAAGACCGTGCGTCGCCGATCGCTCGGCCGGCTGGTTGGGTACTATAAGAGGTGCGGTGCGCTCGGCGAGCCGAGAGACACGAGCGATACGTACGGACGTGCAAACGCGTTTCGTTTGGTCCGTACAAATGTGTAAAACGTTTGTGGAATACGCACACGAAAGGGGCACGTACGACGAAGTCGATGCGGGGAGCATCGTTTCCCGTTCGCTCGCGCTCGTAGTCGATCGCTACCGTCGTGTAACTTAAGCCCCTTGCACAATAGGCGATAGCGATAGCGATAGCGACAGCGACAAAGGTGCCGACAAAGCTATACCTTTGTTGGCAACTTTGTCGCTGTCGCTATCGCTATCGCTATCGCCTATTGTGCAAGGGGCTTTATACGAACACAGCATTGCCACGAGTCGGTGTCGAAAGACCGAATTGGACTTGGAGAAATTCTCGCTCGAGCGGCGCCGGAGGTAACAACCGCGCGAAAGCAACACGCCGCGAGGGGATTTAGAAAGCTTTTTGCTCGAGCGGCGCCGGAGGTAACGACCGCGGCACGAAAGCAACACGCCGCGAGTATGATATGGCAATCAGTGTTGTCTTGGGGCAACATTGCTCCGCGAGCCAGCATACTCACTCACCTTTTCCTGTTTCCATACTTTTTTATTTTTGCTTTTTCTCTTTGCAGAGATGCCAATAATGTCGTCATCTTTTTTTTGCACATGTCACTATCACACACACATTCGACTTCTTTACTTATTTCTTCTTATAAAAAAAAGTATAAAACAGGAAAAGACGACTAAATATGTGTATACATATGCATGCTTTTATTATTTTCTTGTATTCAAAGCTTAATTCCTTTTCAAACCATAAAACAATATTTAGAGTGTTACCAACTATATTTAATTAATATTGCATAAACATACTCTAAATCTATGATAAATACGCAATAAATTTATAATATATATTGCAACGTTAAAAATACGATTGTAAATATAAATATGCAATTTTTTAATTGTTATAATGTTCGGGATTTTTAGCGTCCCGTATATAGTAATCTTTTCTGCTCATAATCACTAATTAATTTTAAACATTTTTTATCAGACCATTCCATTTTGGCTATCAGTAGTCGTGTAGACTGCACATACATGGATAGAATCAAATGCAGCGACTGGGCAATTACTCACGTTTTCTTTCATCGTTCATTTTTTGTCTTTTGTCATTATTTGTCTAGCTCGAAGTTTAACCACCAGTCTACCACCCGACAAAGCGTATAATCTGATCATAAAAAGCATCTTTTGATGTTTCGTCGAAATACCGACTTTTGGTGGGACACTGCGAGCCGAACCGCGTATCATCAAAATGCTTGCAAATTCGTGGGGTGAGTCCGCGATGGTTCGCACTAATGTTCGATTCGAGGTTCGCGAGCCTCGCGCGAGCCCGTCGGCTCGACAATGTGGACGCATGATCGGCTCGCGACGAAGTTCGGCTCGCGGTTCGGCTCGATAATGTGGACGCATGATCGGTTCGCGGCGAAGTTCGGCTCGCGGTTTGGCTCGATAATGTGGACCCTCCTTTTATAATTATATTCGTTAAGCAATGATGCTTTTTAAAATGCTTTACTGTAAACAAAAATGTCAAAAACTTAATATCTAATTATTGAAGGATTGATACAAATAGCACAATATTTCGTAAGTCAATATGTTATATACTCTTAAAAAGTTCACACCTGCAGGACACTCATCAGCTGTGCAGATTAAAATTAAAAAGTATCGATTTATTATTATTTTAATATAATATAGGAGAGATATCTCAGAACAAAATGAAAACTAAACAAATGCCCAAAAGGCAATGTAATTAACATGTCCAGATGGAGGAATTATATATACGTGTATAATACCGAATTCGAATAATATCGATGCAAAGATAAAAGCATTCTATCCGTTTCTCTGCAATGTCAAAAGCTGACGGTCACAAACTGTAAACCGCATAGCGGAAATAAAGAATTCATAATGGCAGCGAAAGTAATTCAATTTCTAGTCGACCGCATGCTCCGATTGCATTTCAAACGCATTTTCTACGCTTCCGGATGAGCAATAAGAAACAATGCAACAACTGCAAGCACAAATCTTGCATATTCGAGGAGACATTGTCAACTTGAAATAACAATTGAAAATTGAATTAAACACATTTCTACAAAAGAAATCAACAAAAATGCAATAGTTTGCAAAGCTCTTATTTCGTAAATTATTAATTTATAATTATTCTTATTGTTAGATTAAAATTAATTTGAAAACAATTAAATTTACATAAATTTTCATTCAATTCTAATTCCTAATTCGTACCGTCATATTTCGCTCCATTTTATTGAAATTATTCTGCATTATAAGTATAAGTTAATTATTATTGTTATCCGTTATTATGTGTGCGCTACTTGTTACTTAAATTTTTCCTCACAAATTTAATCCTCTGAGTATCCAAACATGACATTCCATTAATCGGATAATCGGAGTAGTTAGAAAATTCTACCTCGGTGTAGTTAAAAAATTATACGGTGCACGAATGCATCTTAAAGTACGCGTTAACCTGTACCTCGTCATAAAGATAAAGGACGCACGCGCATCCTTATCATAAAGTGCACGAGTCATAAATTCACGGGATACTGTCAGCGTGCGTGGAGAGCGTTATCCTTTCAGCGCTCGTCTAATATCATGAATCACCGACGTTAACGACAGGTCGGCCGGCCACCGCGTAATCTAGTTCCATGCTCGTACTCTTTCCCCGCGCGGCCTTATATTTATCGCCCCTATAAGCGCATATTGGAAATAAATTATTTAAAGCACTATTTTCGCATCATTCTAGCTATGAAGCTTACGAGCGTAATTAATGCCGGGGCGGTCGAGTGTGCAGTGTGCATTGTGCACTGTGCATCGGTCGCCGTCGGCATTCGCTGAATTATCGGTTGAATTAGCGTATAATATTGCGTGCGTCATTTAGTAAAATCTGTTTGAAAGAGCGTCTGCTCTTTGTCAAGTATTTGCAATTCGCTCTCTACCGACCATAAATAGATTATATAGATCTACGATCAGAGTTAATCAACAATTAAAATTGAGTTTTGATAAAAATATTTGATAACCGAACAACAAAAAAAACTAGAAAAATTTATATTTTTCTCTTGGAATAATCAAAAAAATGTCTCAAAAACACTGTTTTATATGAGTGTTATCTATCTTATTTTATCAAGGTAACGTTTATAAAATTTTCTTAAACGCGGTTTTTGTATAGCTTGTTTTATCCTATTTTTGTATTCGTCGGGCATGAAATTATAAGTTAGTTCGTCGGTCATTAAAGTCAAGGATTTTCATTGTGGATAGAGTGCGATCGCATATTAAATAAAGAAGCCGAATGATATATGATATATCTCCTACACGCTTGCTCCAGGCTTAATTACAAATATGTTTTGCAATTCAGTAGAATTTAAATAAGAAACTTTTTGATAAGAGTTGCATATCTATGTTAACGAATGAATAAATATTCTAATAAGATTTTAATAACATCTTTTTAATATACAGCATTCATCATTGATACGATAATGTTGCAGGCAAAATTATTGCTTGCGTAGCATTATCGAGCATATGAATGATTTCGTTTACGTCGGGGTTTTCCCGTCATCGCAAACGTTACAAAAGAATATTGGTAGCATATGTGCGTTTATTATTAAACCAGTTAACATTTTATCTGTGTTATTGACTGTGAGATGCGAATAAGCTAAACTTATAAAATCTGCTAAGCGGATAAAAGATTATAATTATAATTACTAGAAACCGGCTTCTGGACAACACTCGATCATTATCGATGGAATAGTAACAGAACGGATAAAAAAAGCGATCTCTCTCTCTCTCTCTCTCTCTCTCTCTCTCTCTCTCGTCCTTCGTACGATCGTGACGTATCCTTTCCTTACGCTACGAGAAGAAACACATCATGTATTGTATGTAATATCATGAATCTCTGGGTATTTTGAATATCTGTAATGAGGTCTCTTGTCCCGGTTTACACGAACGTGCTTCTCCGTCGTCTTTTTTTTTTTTGCTTTCATTTATATTCCATGAGATCACAGGCCCCGGAAGGCATGTTTGACGAAAGTATGCTTAATTAAAGTTTCATCACAAAACGCAAAAACGATTACATTATGAACTGATGGTTATATATGTGACCGAATAATAGAGTTTCACAATTACTATATAATATGTATGAGGAGACCGAGCGTTTGAGAAATAGAATTTCCAAGTGATTGTCAAATTAAATTTAATAAATATTCCCTGTTTAATAAAATATAGACTATTCAAATTAGCTAAGAATGAGCGATATATATTTAAAGAATTTAAATTTAAAATTCGAAATTCGATATTTGTAATGTATATTATATATATATCTCTCTCTTCATAGACTCTTATCAGCGAACAAAGCCATGTAGATATGCTTTGATGAAGATCGAGACTTGTTTAAGCCAAAGGAGATCGACCACTTTAATGTACAATTGTTTAAGTTGTATATTAAAGTTCAAGCCGAGTATTCTGGCAGCACAGAAAATTAAGCTTCGCGATCGATAATTTTTTATTAGTTGGATACGGAAATATGATCATGCCGCGGCGTCGATTGTCTTGTCGTGCGGCATCACCAATAACGTCTTTCTCTTTTCGCGCACGGCGCTAATCGTAAGTATTAAATCTTTCGTAACAACGAAAGGTCACCGTGTTGATGCACCAAGAGAGGAGATCGAGTCACCGCTATCGTAGTACGTATCCTTTCCCGTGGCCTTTCTCTTTCACTCTATACAGACTGCTGCGCTTTCCCCTCTCGCCTTGCAGCAATGGGGTTCGATGTCGCGTTTCGATCGCGGGCGTACTTCGAAAATCGATCCAGCGCGGCGCGGCGAGGAGAAATGCGTCGAAGAAAGTCAATGCCTTGAAAACAACAACGACGAGTTGAGTAAGGATAAATTTCCATTTTCACGACAAGTCTTGCATGTCGTTGGAATGGCGATGACAAAGAGCTCCGGGTTCGCGCTCGTTCTTGCGCAAACGATCGGAACAAAGTCGTGCAAGGCCGAGCCAATGCCACACGTTTTCAAACCGCGCGCTGTCTGTTCCCCTTAAGCATTTCTCTCATGTTACGTAGATTACGTAGATTGAGATGCTACTCGATAACGAAAAATCCCGCTTAATACATATAGTCGCTATAACATCATGTCTAATTAGCGCATTCGGTGCTCGTAATTAACAGATGCTGTTAAAACGACATTTACATTATACGTTTTAGGCATTAAAAGCCAGTAGATGAAAAAAATTTACCCATTGTCTCTTAATTTGTTTTTCCTTTCCTCGTTTCTGTTAACGTAATTTCTACTTGCGCGTGCGCGTATGTTGCGTGTCAAGTACGATCAAAAAATTGTTTCTGATGTTTCACATCTGCTTCGTGTGAAACCAATAATTTTTGTAATTTAATATATAGATTTAATCATAAAACTTTCTAATATTTTTTTCTTATACTCGAGTCTTAACTCAATGTTAACATTAATCTCAAATATAGCATTCTAAAAACAAAATTTATACCATCAAAATATACGCAATGCAGCTAAAATTCACATTATTAAGATACGCGTTTTGAACACTGTTTCATAGTCCGTGTAGAATTGTAAAAAGATTGTAAGATTTTCTTATATTGCTGTGAAGAATTATTGTTGGAGAGACGTTTTCAACTTATATTATTAGTTTTAGAATTCTATTTTATTTTACAATTATCATACGAAAGATCGAAGAGGACACCGATCGCGCGTATATTCATCTTCGTATATAATATAATTATATAATATCCTCTTCTCCCCGATTTGATAAGATCGACTTAGAGTAAATGTGCTAATTTGATCGTCCACCAGCATCTCGCAGCGTAAAGGACTTGTTTGCCCCAGAAACGTCATTGGCGCAGTTACAAGCCACTCGTAATAAGTCCGACCGACACGCAGTCGAGAGTCCGTTATGCAATTGCGCGTCCTGCAGACGGCCGGGGCCCACTTCGTAATGATGACGACGACCGAATTAGGACAACCGAGCGTTACCGAGGACACTATAATGCACTTTAACGCTGATGCAGACCTTCCTGCAATCTACGCCTCATCCCGGCGCGATCGTAACGGGCTGCCTCGCTCACTTCGCTTTAATGAATAGAGTGCATTCTAATCTAACGATAAGTGCTACATGACGGTCGCGGACTATCGAACCAAGCTGATTCTATCCTATCGATATCTATTACATATTACATGTTAAACATGATAAACATCTATCTGACATTCGTTTGTTATATGCAATTTAAAGGATAAAATCGTATCCGAGTATAAAAATCAAATTAGATAAAAGAAAATATTATATCATGATTCATGAATCATATGATATAACGATTGGAGTAGAAATAATTTGTTCATTTTATAAAGACACTTTTTGTAATAAGATAATATACCAATATTAATTTACCAATAATAATTACCAATATTACACTTTTATCATGAACAATAATAATGTTATATATCTTTGACGTCTTTCATATCATCTCAAAGAATTAAATATGATTTCGCGTTTGTAACTTGCGCTAAAGACAAAAATAAACATGTTGAAAATGAAAACGCTTTGTATTTTGTATGTAATTTACGTTACACACCGCGTCAAGGCGGTAACTGCAACTGCAACTGCGACAATATTAATCGCAATAAAAACGGAAAAACGGAAAAACGCGCGAGCGATGTCCAGAACTGATTGTGAGAAACGTGTGCATTGGTTTTTCTCTTTATGCACGCGAATCATGCGTCACGCGGATGGAGTCTCGCGCCGCATAAGGTGTGCGAAGTGTCTATCTTTGTCTCTATTTCTCTCGCGCGACCGTGATTGAAAATGTCGGTTAAGAATTGCGCAAGGCGCTAAATACGCGTGCTAACAATTAGGCCGAGCACTCGGTGGAACACAAGGTGAAATAGATTTGCGAGTCGTATGCGCAAATCAGGACCCGTTTAAAGGCATATATGTCTTTCATTTGCTGCAAACGTTGAAATGTATTTTTACGCTTTTGATGACTCTCGCACGTGCATCGTAAAATAAATCGAACGGATAAGTACCGATAAAGTGCCTAGAATGCGCAAAAGATAAAACCTCTGTTTTCGAAAACGAAGACATGGACATTAGATATTATAATAGATTTACATATTTATATTTATATATTTCTTTTAAAGCTATTGATAAAAGAAGCAAACTTAGTCCTACATATTGCAACATGTTGCTAGATTTCTATTTGCATGGCATCCTGGGGGCGGTAGGTTAATCGTTAATCTATATACCTATCATCCCATAGAAATATTTCAATAAAACTCATCATCTCCGGACACAGACATGTTTAAACTTTCGTTTAACTTTTAGCACGAGGTATTCAATTTTGCAGAATAAATCTCTATTGATTTCTCTTAATACTCTCGCTTCTCTCTTTCTAAAGATGGTCTTACATAAGCGGTACAGACTACAAACGCACGAAGCATTTGCATAACGTAAGATCAATGTTGGATTGCATTATTTACTTCAACTTACATTTTTGTCGCGCATTGTTGCGTTACTTTGTTAAACGTTAAGCTTATAGTTTCCAACAAATTGTTGAGCAGGAAATTCGGCAAACTTTAAGAACTCGTTGCGCATTTTACTAGGATTTCATGCAAGTACAAAAGTCGATCAAGCGCGCTCGCTAAGATCTTTTGAGATGACGCAAAGTTTCGAGACGCGACACGCGAGTGTCGCGACAACGTTAGGTAATTAACGGACGCTTGGCGCATACACGATGTTCACATCAGCTTTACGCGTAAATTTATCGCGTTACAAGAATGCATTATCCAAGAACAAGGTGCGACGCGAGAAGCGAGGATCGCATAGCGATTCTATAAAGGGCGAGTCTCGCTTTCACGCTCACAACGCAACGGAGAGTTCTTTTGGAGAAAGCGATGCTGCTTCGCATGCATATTTGACGCGTATAACTTCCTCGCTCAACGTCATTGCCGATCATAGTATAATAGACGTCGGCGTCGCATCGCGTCCGCGTCGGTGTGAGATGCGGTGCGAGCCGTGCGAGATAATTCCGCGATCTTACTTTGCATAAATATGCAAGTCCAACTAAAAATTACTCGATTTTCATAATCGCTTGAATCAACGTGTTTAATCAATATGTCTGCTTTGAAGTCTCCTTTGAAGTCTCCTTTAAGTCGTTTAGCATTGTTATTCAACTATCATATGTGACGTTTCTTATTATAACAAATGCGTTGTGCTATATCTGTGTTTTCATTAGAGTGTTACTTTTAATTAACAGAAAAAAAACAAGAATGTATAAACTGCGCTTGATATAAGAATAGATATATAAGCAGGTAATCTTACAAACAATTAATTATCTTTACCGAATATTTAAAGAAGCGACGTATATTTATCGTGTTCCATGTCCCCACACGCGCGTATAACTCCATTTCTCAAAGAGTTCACTGCAACTTTCTCAACGTTCCCCAATATCCCCCTCACGCGAGATGATATTTTTAAATTTCTGAAAGCAGCGGGCCTAACGCGGAGGGCTCCATACCTCCTAGATACCTCCTAGGTACCTTCTGGAGCGGAGAGAGGATACGTAACGCGACTGTCTCCATAAGGAAGACTTAGGGCAATGGCCCATCAAGGTCGCGTTGCGATTGCACGCGCGGACGCACTCCACTCCTTCGAGGTGGCGAGAAGGTGCGCGAGAGAAGCGCCTAACAGCAACGATCTCTCGATCTGTCCTCCATGGTCACGTCGGGAGTAGTCGGGACTGTCGAGAGTGACCTTCGTGACGTAACGGAGCGAAAAACCGCGCGAGTTCTATTACCAGTTCCGCACGCTAGTTCTATTACGCGCCGGCAAATTACACATTTCTGGAGGCGCGTATAAAGTGCGTATCAAGTTTCAGGTACAAGACAGGTGTGAGTGATCGCGCGACGAAGAAATGAACTAGCGATGATAAGCTACCATTAGACTGCCACGGCCACGGAGAGCTGCACGCTCGTCGCGACTATCGCAATATCGCAATAACGATTAAAATTCGCGCTTTTTGCTCACACATATTATCGTCTCACTCCACCAAAAATATGCACACGCCGCGCCGAATGGAAAAGGCAATTTATTTTCAGTACCTAGCTGGCAGACCATGGTATATGCATATACTTGCTATTCGAGAAAATACCTATAACAATAAGATATAGATACAAGCGCATCACTGTTTCATATAAGTACAGAATATCTCGAAATTGCCGGATGTTTCTTTTTTATTCGTAGAGTCTATTGTAAACTTGGAAAAGATTTTTCTAAAGTTGATTAAGAGATTATTATATCTGTCGTAATTTAGGAAATATGGATAATTTGACTATTTATTTTTCAAACAGCATAAAATGAGCAAGTAATATGAGAGAGAGAGAGAGAGAGAGAGAGAGAGAGAGAGAGAGAGAGAGAGAGAGAGAGAGAGAGAGAGAGAGAAAAAGAGGGAATGACGAAACCTTGTAAAAAATATAAATAGTGAAACCAATCATAAGCTGATAGCAAAAATGTTAAATCACTCAACAGTCTAAAATTAGATACTGTAATGTAAGGTGCAGTTAGAGTTTCGGAAATAAAAAGGTAAACATGGAGCGCCAGAGCGAAAAGCAGGCGCCTACGTTGGACGCACGCCAACTATTTCGAGTCCCACAATAGCATAATCTTATCGTTCGTTGCTCTCACTCACGACTCACGACAGCCGTGGTAGTCCGTGGTACGCGTGATGTTAATTCGTACGAAAGGCGTTGCGGATCGTTGAATTTCTAGCGTGGAAAGAATCCATCATCGAGTGAGCTGTCGACGTATTTTAACATTTTAACATAAAAAAATAACGAAAAGTTTCTTTCAGATCGGGTTATGTTATGGTAAACGAAACGTGGCAGCAAAACGCGCAATTCTCTAAAAATAGTTACCCGCAATTCTCTAAAAAGTTATTACCCGCGTCCACAAGTTATGAAAATGTTAATTTTACGGAATGTATTTTTAGTGCGACAAGTAGGTGCCTAATTTTGTTGCCAAATACTAGAGACTAATTTTAATTCTGGCACAGCGATATCACGTTACATAATTCGCATCGTGATCGTTGATCGCATGGCGAACCAGTAATAAAATGATTAATAGAAACTAATGGAAACTTTGACTAATGCATGACGAAATCAATATCGAATGTTACGATACAAATTATAGGCAATTTCCAGTACATCGGAATTAACCAAAAGCATCATTTATAGCCATTGCGGTCAATGTCGATTGCATGATGGCATAATGATAAGTTATTGTACGGAGTAACAATTAGGAGACACAACTTTGCATTTTTATTGCGCGAAACAAATTCTCGCATCAACATTTTCGCGCGTGCAGAATGCTAAATGATATTCTCTTCCATTTAATAAATTACTTTTGTGGCTTTTCTTCTATTTGATGGAAACAAAGTTACCAACAACAAGTATTATTACTGTACCCACTTTTATACTAATGTCAGCAAAGTAAAGTATAAGTATATCGGAGCAGACACAATCGTAACAGATTAGGAACGCTGCAGGCAACATACTTTGTCTGACAACCTTTGAGATTCGCTTTCGAGGCGTCTAGTCTAGCTGCCTCGAAAGCCTCAATGTCGAAGCCAACTCTCGGTGCGAGGTACTTGATGTTTGCATACCGATCGAGGACAAGTCGTGACGCGAATCGCGAACCGTTTTAATGACCTTTGTACGTTCACTCGCGCTTTCACGATGCGGGGTGGCGACTGGCGAGCCCGCGAGCCCGCGAGCCCCTTGCCAAATAGAGAATCTCATTGTCAGTAAAAGATTCAACGTCACGCGTGTTTGAAAAAAAGATTCGCAAATTAATTGACATTATTTTAAAATTTATTCCCAACCTTAAAAATTTTTTAAATTTATTTTTAAAGGAATTACATACATTTCTTGGGGGAAAAAAGTAAATCAATGACAAAATCAATAAATTGTATAAAAGTCGGTAAAAGGTAAAAATTCGATTGAGATGGGGCCTCTCTCGTGCCAGATTTCTGAATCGCGCGTTTCCCTAACTTTCGATATGCGAAAACTCCAGTTATCGAGTTGGAAACGACAGCTTTCGATTCCGTGGCTGAAGAAATTTCATCGAGTTCCGGTATATGCGGGATCTCTTGCAATCGCGTCGCGTCCTCTCTCCGCAGAAGAGTTGTCGTTTCCGCTCTGCCGATCGCGACTTCCCGACTTTCACAGAATCGGTCGCTGCGATATAAGATTGGCAAATCCGTGATTAACGCGGTTCAGATGCGAAGGATGGCAATTTTCTTTTTAGCCACGATTTATTAACTCTCATTACGCGAGTTCTTACGAAAGATTAGCCAATTCGGGATTGATAATAATGGAGAAGCGTGATTTGTCTCTTATTACCTCACGATTTATTAAGTCTACGTAATATCGTGAGAGCAAAAAAAAAGTATAATAATTAAACTAAAGCTGCAAATGAGCTGCACCAACCGACAAGTTGTCAACTAACTTTAATAAAAGGAGATTGAGAGATTGAGAACCATTTTAACCACCTTATCATTCGCGTTAAAATGTGCACGATTCTTTTCAATTCCACAAAAAGGCCAATTAAAATTTTGTAAGGAATACATATGCGTGCATGCTGATTTTTTGTTAAATTATCATATTTGACTTATTAATACGCATAATATATGTAAATGATTAAAACCACAAGATATGTTTCATAACGTCATTTAAAAATTCGAAATTTAGTCGGAAAAATAAACTTATAGATTACGTCAAGAATCAATTCTTATTTCATCTTGTTGTTTAAGTTCTACTTGATTTTGATGTAAAATGACGTATCGCAGTTCATATACCGCGGATTTAGCATCGCGGCAAAGAGCGACACGTATACGTAGATAGATAGGTGTGATTTACCAGAGTAGATGTACACGCGATGCGTGACGTTGATATTTGTTACGCGAAACACATGCTCGGAAAAGGAGGGATAATTTAATGTGCGTTGCATCGTAAGGATTACTTTTGGCTATTCGTATATGCATACGATATCAGTCGGACGTCAGTTAGACGTCTCTCATGGTCGCGGAGTACTCGTCATTAATATCCATGAGTTAAAGCGCATCCGGCTGTACGTTTTCGGCGTCGCGTCGCGTCGAGTACGTAGAACATAATTTATGATTATCGTGCGAGACACTGTTTGCACAAACAATCGATTGCACAGTCTATACTTGACGGTTCTCCTCTTCTCCTGCTATTTATTCTTCTGTTATTTTCGCTATCGGCTCGCTATCGAACGAGGAGATATGTTATCGCGTAAGACGTAAGAGAAATGTCCGATATAAGAGGCGAGACTCGCTTAAAATAAAAAGTTGAAATAAAAAATTAAAATTGAATATTAATCGTCATTTCGAATATCGTCATATAGTAGGTAATGCAATTTTATAGTCTATGTTTTACCTATGCGCATATGCTGCATTATATGCTGCAACGCAACTTATACAATATATTAACTGATTAACAAATTAATAAATTAATAATCTCCGCGAGACAGTATATAGTACAAAGCAAATGTCACACGTCATATCTCATATTTGGCGTAGTTGAGCCTATCGTCGATCGTCGATCGTCGACACGCAACGTTACAATCGCCGCGCCGGAAAATATTTCCATCTAATTATAAGTGGGCTGGTTCTGATAAAGCAATCACTATGCGAGGTGCAGCGAAGCACATAACACGCGCCATTATGGACAACGTACAAACTTACAGAGACGAGCCATGGATCTAAATTGGTCTCGTCCATCGTTGATCCGTTTGTACATACATATGTACAAGTTGTGGTGCACGTGTGTCCCCTACTACCCATCGCGAATTCGCACAACGAGCGCATACGGATGCTGCTGGATGCTGCGCATACGATACGAAGTATACGGAGCGAATAGTCGAACCTACTTGATATGTCGCGTTAATTTTATAATTTTACACATCCGGACAAATAAAATTCGCGCGATTCGTTTAAATAATTCCGCACCAAACGAGGCACCAAATGACGATATAAGAAAGATTGGAAGATTGGCGCTACAGATCAAAGTTTCTATTTTTCCAAATAATGTTATCTGTCTCAGTGTCTCTAAAAGAATAATTTCCCTTACATTGCTTGTCTTATCTTAAAGAAATAGAAAGAAATAGAAAATGATTTCGTAGCAACCGATATAGAGTAGAATAAAAGTATTATTTACGGAAGTATTAAACATGTAGGCAATATCCCATTTTTGTATCGGTATTTTTTTAATGACAATTCAACCAGTTTGGAATAAATAGCAGCATAAATAGACTACCATTATACGCTTTTGCAACAAAATACTTATTGTTAGCATAAAGTTCGTGTTAAAGTAAAATCGACTTGAAATAAACTAACGAATTTTTATTTCTAAAACGTTTCCTCCGCGCCTATTCTCTTTTCCAAGGTTTAATTGGTCAAAAGGCTCTTATTCTTATTCACTAATAATATGTAATAATTTTGGAAGCTCTAATTGTAAATACATTTCTATTGAGGAAGAATTGGCTCCAAACTGGCCAAAGAAAGACTAGGACTCGGTTAGGGTAAAAGATTGCGGACAGAAGACAGCGTAAGCTGTGTGGGATGAGGAGGGATGGGGGGGCATAATCGCGTACACAATCGTGTTATTATGCGATTTTTAGCTCCGTGCATCTCGATCGCAATACCCTCGCGAAACGCTGGCCGAATCCGTTCGGGTTCTTCGAGGCCTTCGTTCCCTTTCGCGCGGCGCGGCGCGGCGCCGGCGAGGATCGCGAATCGCGACACCGGGCAGCCGGGTAGCCGGGCTCTAGTCTTGCGAGAATCACCGAGCGCGAAATTGAAGTCTCGTCGAAGCCCAGGCCCCGCCTTAATTCAGGCCCCCGAGTCCGAGACACGCAATCTTCGTCGAGCCGTCGAGGGTCCCGAGTCGCGTCTCGCGTCGGCCGAGTCGGCTCAGCGCTCGGCACTCTCGGCACTCTCGGCACTCGGCAGTCGGCTGTATCCCGACTCCCGACAGTCCCGACCCGACGAGGTATCGCGGCGCTAGTCATTATTTCGCGGTTTTGTAACAGATCCGCGACCGGCATTATGCAATTTAATGACGATCCTTTTTAATTCTCCCCGAACGACTCGAGAGCGTGAATTTCGCATGCGATTTGTAAAACGGCGCAAACCCTTGCAACTTGCAAGAGCTAGCTCTCCAACTCTATAAATATGTATAGCTTCTTGCGTTTGTGATCATAAACATTTTTAATTGACAACGTCAAAACGTACAACAGACAATTTTGCTATAATTCCTTGCCGTTCGCGAGATTAAGTCTTTTTATCATATATCGATCCAGTTATATTCAATCGGTCATTTTTCGTCCAACTCGTAAATTAAACTTATACATATATTGTTATAATAATGAGACATTTTAAAAGTAAAAAGCACATGCCCAAACCGCCCGTGTGCACACTGCACGGGCGAACGGGCGAACGATTTACGATATGATGCGTAACCTCGACAAACACTCACGTCAATTTGACAATTTTTACATTTACTCACCGGTGACCGGTGGAGATGGAGACTCTGGTCACTCTGGGTTTCTGCTTTCCAAACGACTGGACTCAGGACCGTTGCTTCTCAGCGAGCAGTGTGATGATGAACGAGCACGTTTATGCACACGAAGCACTTTTCGCAGAATCTCGTTCGCGCGATAAAACGAGAAAGAGTCACTTTTCGAAGAAATTAGCGTACCGACACTACCGACTACCGCTCGGCGCCCAGCGGCTGGACCCCGGACCGGCGCGGCGACCGGCCGCGGCGCCTGGCCCTGATGTCGGCCGCGGCGGCGTCCGCGGTCCGCGTCACGCCGCACACGCCGTTGTCGAAAACTCGAAAAACATCACGTATACAAAAAAATTCAAATCACACGTCACACCCGTTTCATATATGATATGGCTGATATGCACAATTAGCTAGACGCGACTATTTTCGGGTGAGTAGGCAATTAGGCTGAGTAGGCATTGGCATTAATTGTATCGTGTCTTTTAGGCCGGTTCTATACAATCAGTCATATGTCGGACTTGTCGGAGTCGGATGTCGGAACGCAGCCGATGCGCATGGTCCAATGAGGAAAATTCATTTTCGAAAACGAAATTCTCTCATTGGACCATCAGGGTCGATTCAGACACAGCCGTGCCGTACCCGTACCGTATCCGTATCGTTAACATTAGACAAGGCTGGAGACACATTAGACAAGGATGGAGACAATAGGAATCCTTGTCTAATGTTTCTGTCCGTGATACGGTACGGGTACGGCACGGCTCTGTCTGAATCGACCTTTATATTGGCTGTGTTCCGACTCCAACACTCTGACATACGACTGATCGTAGAACCGGCCGTTTAACTAAGAGATACTCGTACGTGTTGTCTTAATTATCTGGGTTAATTGTTTTTGGGTTATTTGTATTTATAGGTGCACAATTCAATACATTTTGTTATATGTCGCTTGAGCGTCGATTGATTAACCAATTTATCGATTATAATTATTATCTAAATGTAATGGCGTATTTTAATTATAAAACACAATTAATTGTTAAGATATATGTAGCAGAGATGTAGTAGTATCATTGAAGATTTTATTCGGAATGTTTCATCCCTGTCCCCTCGCCCCTGACTTCCCTGACTAGGTATCGTTGGTGACATCTGGTTTCCGCTATACGTATCGCTATAGCTATCGGCTGACGTTTCTATCGGTATATACTATATCTAAAAGCGGAAAGAAATGTTTCTTTATTTCCGACAAGTATTGTCGGTAACGGCTTTCTTTTCAGCTACGTATCACATTCATCTGTTCACAGATGTCACTAAAAAAACATCTCTCTATCGACGGAGCTGGAGCGCGAACTGCGGAGGATGGAGACTGGAGACATAATATTTAATCCTGGAAGATATTTGGGAAGAGGAAAGATGTGGGAGAGAATAAAACAAAGTACTCAGTTAACAAATATTACCTATTTCGTTTTGTCAATGTAATTAAATGCAATCAATGCAATACTAATTGTATTTATTTATTTATTTATCCTATTTATTTTATTTTTGTTTAATTTTATATATATATATATATATATATATTTATTTTATTGGTGATAGAATGCATGATAAATTTATTTATGAAATTTATCCAGGATTAAATATTAAGTCCTAATCCTGTTCCAGTCAATTTTAAGGCAACGGATCTATGAAATGTAATATTAGTATAATAATTTATTATTGTTATAACTTGACACAAGCGTTTCTGTAATATATTTGACGTAATTGTCATAGATCCGTTACCTCGGTTATAAAAATTTAGTTATCACTCACCGACCGATGCAGCGGAGTTATGCAGTAGCCACGTCTCGTATATTGATTACGAACTATCAATACAAATATTACGGCGTGGAATTTCAAATAATGTTTTAAGAAAAAGTAACTTTCCTCAACCCACGCACACACACAAAGTTTTACATGGGAGCTTAATTTGAGACGTGATTATTTAATAATGAAAGAAAATATAAATGTTATCGAATAAATATTGTTTAATAATATTTATCCCGAATCTCGAATCTGCCTCTTAAAAAGAAGCAAAATTTTTGCTATTTTATTCTTTCTCTTTCCTAATCGTTCTTTTTTTTTCTTTCGTATAAACAAATAAAAGCGGCCAAGCAAATTCGTTTCCCCTTTATTCGCGGAAAGCGAACAAAGACTACGGAATGAGAACTCGATATTGCGTTTCGTTGCTGTATTGTCGCTGATGGTTCTCCGCGGTATTCGTTATTCGCGTTTGGGGAAAAAACTATTATCCAATACACGTAGTATGAGAAAAAGGACAATTATTAAGAATCAATTAGAAAAGTATAGAGAGATAAAACCAAATTGCAACACATCTTTAGTCAAGAAATTTCAGAATATACATTTTTACGGTATGTATTTCGAATTTTATTCAATCTTCAAATCTTATCATCGGTATCTATTATAATTATTCTGTTATTATTATCTGTTTTATTTAAAGAATAACTATTTCTCATAAATTCTTTAATTCTATTATCTTCATATATGTTACATTATATATATTAGAAAAAATATCCGTTATTATTATTTATTGCCGCAAGATATTGTCTTTCGCTAAACTTCTGTCTGATCAGAGAAGAAACTTGTTAAAAATTATTCTATTGTATGAAGACCTTGTTGGCTGTTTCTTTTCTTCTTTTTTTTTCCCTTTTTTACGTCAACTTCTGCATTGTTCTACATTCTACACGCTCGTTATACGTGGCTATACAACCTTCGAATTGTTTCTAATGCAGAACATTTTGACAAATTTTACGCAGCGAACAATTATATACGAGTTTGGCGTAGACGGATTTTATTTGTGCAAACTCTGAGGAAAGAAGAAAAATTTATTGCTTACCACGTAACATCATGTCACGTAAAAAATTTCATACAATATACATAAAATCTCTACTATATTACTTGATGCAATATGCTGGAATTAATAAGCACCATGGAAACAAATGAGAATATCTTGTGAGTACTCTTTACTAATTTACCTGTCACCGACGTGTCTTTTATCCTGATTTTATATTGAAGGAACGAATTTATGATAATTTTCATTGGAAGAATCGTACAAAAATACGGCGCGCTATAAAATAAGCTAGGTTCTGAATTACTACTTTCGCAGTTGTTGAGATATCTATGACTCTATATGTCCAGTCCAGTCATCAAAATTAGGGTCTCTCTGCCAGCCATATATCGGAAGTGCAATCTCCACCAGGATACCTACGCAAAGATTGACAAAGCGATAGAATTGCTGTGGGGGATAACGGTACAACAGCCTGTATATTTAAGGGAGAAATTAATTGGATTTAAAAAAATTGGTGGTAATTTGATTTTTTTTGTGAAATCAAAATGTGTTCAATTTAATTCAATTGAAAAAATTAGTGATTAACATCGAAATAAAAGGGGAAAAACCAACTGAAAAAGTTACGAGTTCATCTCTGGACAGGATGAATTCCGAGATTAATTTCATTTGATTTGTCTTTCTTCATTTCAGAAAAGTGGAACGAGAATAAATGGAAATTTTTCCTTCACTGACACAATAAATTACGGGATATTTCTCACCTCATTTCGTGTGCCAGTAAAATATCGCTGTTATCGGCGCCGAAATCAACGAGAAATCGATGGTCGAGCGTCATCCCGCCCTTCTCGACGTCGATATCAAGCTTCACCATCGTTGATCCATATCTAATAATAGCGCGCGCCGAACATTATTATTACAGCGTATATACGAGAGTAGAGATTACAAATAACAATTCTGTTTTATTTTCCTTTATGGAAAGAAAAGAAAAGAAAAGAAAAGGAGAGGAGAGGAGAGGAGAGGAGGAGGGACGACGGAAAAGGAAAGGTCGTATTTACTTGCATATATTATACTTACTTGAGGAGATCGGGATAAAACTGTTTGTCCCATGGCTTAAAGATCGACGTAGTCACGTACAAACGACGTCCGTCCAAACTCAGCTGTAACATCTGCGGCGCGCCATACAATCTACGCCCCTTCACGTAGATAGGGTCCGGCTGACTGCTCATTTCCTCGTCTTGCGTCACCCGTACATGCGAATCGCTCAGTATCGATCCTCCTAGGAAGACTTGACCCGTCAATCTCGGGTTTCTCGTATCGGAGATATCGTATTGCCTAACGTCGCCGTGCAACCAATTGGACAGATACAGATACTTGTCGTCCAAACTCAGCAGAATGTCGGTGATCATACCTTGAGAGGCGAAGAAAGGCTTTCGTGAGAAAAAAAGAAAAAATCGAAATGAATTGTTTTCTTGAAAAAGAAAAAAGACTGCAATGTTGTCGACGAGTTGACATCGTCGCGATGAGTTTCTGCTGGCAGAAACTTTCATAGATAGATCTTAAGACCTCGTTGATATTTTGAAGAGCATCGATTCGTGATATATACCTGACATCAGAGGTGCGATCCATCCCTCGACTCTTTTCGGTGGCACCTGGATCACCTTTTCGACCTTCCACGAGTTGTCCTCCGCCTTGTAAAATCGATAAACATTCGACGTTACCGCGCAGCCTACGAATCCTTGAGCTGCCAGCGGATCGTGAAGGAATCTTATTTCAAAGGGTGCGATTCCGTCATCTCCCAGATCGATGATCTGTTTCAGCTTTCGTTCGTTCCACGAGTAAACGTTCAAGCTTCTGCCATAAATCTCTGTGAATTATCCATCATTTAATCGACATGACTATATAATTACCGATATTTTGCGCGCGTGCGCCCTTGCGAAACGTGATAACGTATTGGGTAATTATTTACTAGGATCATAAACGTCCTCTGGAATGAATCCCTTCTTAAAGACTCTAGGTGCACCCCATTCCGTAGCGATGAGCGTATCGTGATACGGTTGGTACCAAAAGTCGTATCCGAAAGTTGCTTTTTCATGGCTCTTGGTCCATGTGCCTTTCGCTCGTAGGGTCTCTGCGTCGATGCAGAAAAATTCGCCCAATCCGTCGCCACTGAGATTTCCCATGGTGGAGATCATTATCTCGCCAGTTGGCAAGCAATGGGAAGTGTGCGGCGTAGATATCCCGTATTTGTGAATCTCTTCCGGTTCCAGAACCTCGAACGAAATAGAATGTACATTATACTTTAATTACGAGAAATGCAACATGACTATCGCGCTCGATTCGAATAAGAGATTCTTGTACGCGAATTCCTATATCTCGTCTTCTCCATATCTGTATCGTCGCGTCTCTATAATACGTAAACGTGTAAGGTGCAGGGTAAAGAGGGAATGTCGGACGCACGCACGTCTATCGTCTATCGTCTACCTCTCCTCCATACGGTACCTTCTTGATCCGGGGCATTTTCTCGTCGCTCGTATCAACCAAATAGATCCGGTCCGACATAAGACAGGGCAGCACCAGCGTGTCGCGTTTGCGGGGTGATCCGTGACAGCTGCTACAAACGTTCCAGCCGGAGTGATGTAACTCGTCGCCAGCCGATAGCATTCTCAGTCTGTGTATTATCTGCGGGTATGCAAGTTCAAGTTCAAGTTCCGTGAGTATGTTGAACGGTTCGCTTAATTTACAAACGTTTTAACGTTTGTAACGTGGTACCTGACAGTACGTAGGACTATCGGGATCCACGTCTACCGTGCAGAGGACATCGGCCTTCTCGGGATCCGTATGTATACCGATGACGTACAGAAGCTTCTCGCGCGGCCCCTCGAGCATCGCTGCCCTCGGACTCTTGTAACCCGGCCCGGTACACGCTACGATCAAGGCCATTTCCAGTAATGTAAACGATGTAAACCGTCCGCAATATAGACATATATGTATATATTATGTATATAATATTGTACTCTATATCATTGTAGATCCAGATCATTGTAGATCCAGATCCCTCCACATCCAGTAGATCCAATGCCAGCTAGTCTATGTATATCTAATTTTTAGCGTAGACTTGGGCTACGATGCGCATTTTATATTATATTTTACTACTGGATTGACTACAGCACTTAATTCTGATAATTGAATGCAATCGAGTACTTACCTCCTCTCTTTTCCGCCATCGCCGTTGACAAACTGATGAGTAGCGAAGAGTGTTGTCGATTGCTTTTAATTGCTTTCGACCGACTCGGGACTCACCGGACTCACGACCTTCGGCGTCGGCCGCGTACCAAGTATAGAGTACAGACACCGTATAATTTAATATACTTATGTAATATAGTTCGAGATCGAGAGAGCGAGAGGGGGAAGTGTGCTTGGAGGAACTCGCACTTTGTATCTCCGAGTGATTTTATGACTTTCAAACTTTGCCGCAAACGTCGTGAAGAGAAAAACGTGATAGCTTATTATTTGAGCGTCGCGTCGCGTCGCGTCGCGTCGCCGTCGTATCGAACTGGGGTCGATTAATGATACTGCAATCAGAAGACAGCAACAAGGTATCACAATTGCGGCAAATTATTTCTCGTTGTTGCAACGCGTTGCAACGACATACAAGTAAGCAACAACAACCAAGTTACAACGACGTCGCCGTCGGGACAGTACAAAATAGCGTTATCATCGCCAAGCTGATAGGAGGCGATTTCATTCAGCCGAAAGATAACGTCACGTGTGGCGATGATACCACATGTCAAGTACATACATCTACAAAATATTCCCGAAATATATTTTCTTACAGTTTGACACTGAGGTATATAATTATACAGTAATATAGGTTTCTCTCTGGTAATATACATATAAATATCGTTCTTAGAATTGTCTTCGCGGCAAATGATAATTGTTCCGTGCGACGATGAAGAAGATCTAATTGAAACGTGCAGCTTCCAGCTCAAGAGGTCAAAGGGTCAATCCAGTTATCGAGAAAGAGAGAGAGACAGAGAGAGGGGGGGAGAGACGATGAAAAACAAAGTTTATCGAACTGTACGGCTTTAAGAGTTTTATAATCCAGAGATCGAGGAGTTAATTCGCATTGAGAGGCTCGAATCCATGCTAGCGTTTCCATGCTATGCCAGTTTCTTCGCGAGACGAGAAGATACTAATCGATAACCATAACCGCTCAACAATTATACAATTATACGATTTATAGGACAGATGCTGTATGGAGACACAAGCAGACACGAGAGCTAAATACACGTAAACATCGCGGCCAAGCAAATTCGTTTTCCCTTTATTCGCGGAAACCGAACAAAGACTGCGGAATGAGAACTCGATATTGCGTTTCGTTGCTGTATTGTCGCTGATGGTTCTCCGCGGTATTCGTTATTCGCGTTTGCAGAAAAAACTATTATCCAATACACGTAGTATGAGAAAAAGGACAATTATTAAGAATCAATTAGAAAAGTATAGAGAGATAAAACCAAATTGCAACACATCTTTAGTCAAGAAATTTCAGAATATACATTTTTACGGTATGTATTTCGAATTTTATTCAATCTTCAAATCTTATTATCAGTATCTATTATAATTATTCTGTTATTATTATCTGTTTTATTTAAAGAATAACTATTTCTCATAAAATGGAATTGAGAACGTTTTAACTAATTTTTGTAACGGCTGAAGATGGCTCAAAACTGAGCTGAAACGTACGGATTAATGTATCATGAGGATGAATAAATCAGTTTACTGATGTTACGCACGATGATCTGCGTTTGACCTGGATAGCCCTGACTTCTCCTATTTTTATTTTAATCTCGAGGATTCTTATATTACTTTATTTATTTCTCATAAATTCTTTAATTCTATTATCTTCATGTTACATTATATATTAGAAAAAATATCTAAAAATTGGAAGTACCGTACTGACCGTGTTTCATGTCGTTTGCCACGTCGAATAGCTCTGCCTGTTCCCCGCGAAAAAAATTGCTAGAACCTACACGTGCAAATGTGATTTATATAAAAAGGCAAATTCATTGTTGAAGCAGCTACAAACATTTTCGCGAATATTTAGTATTCAATTAAGAACTAGTATTCTGCAGTATTGTAAGTGAATGTTTTGTTAATAAAATTACTTGCATTTTGATTTAGATTTTGACTTCCACTCACACGTGATCTATCTAATTTTGCATATGCTACACAAATACATATATTTCTATATTCTAATTTAATGTTTACAATATTTATACATTATGGAATGTTATTAAATATCTATCTACTTATATGTCTCTAAATGTATAGCAGAGTACAGTTTAATTAGCTGCCTAAATCACGCATTAATAGTGTTATACTGATTTCTTACTGCATGCACTTGAGAGAATAATTAAGATCTTAAATATCCATTTTGACGATGAGTTAAAAAGGTATTCTTTCTTCGCAGTGCTTATCGGAAGTCAAATGTAAGATGATACTGTTTGTGGCTGTTAAACGGATGACTTTTGCTATATAGCATAACTATATCCTAACGAAAACAAAATCTCCATGTATTATTTCATACAAGATATTAATATTGCACTTTAGTAATTTATGTAATATATAAACTGTATGTGTTCTGCACAGTACTCATATTAATTTAAAAACATATATAAACACGAATATAATTATATGATTGCATACGTTTGCATATGATTGAACAAGATGACAAAATTGCAGAAATTTATATATAACATTTACTTTATCACTTAAAGCACTTTATTTGAGATATAAGGAATACATAATGAGATTTCAATTATTTTTTTGGCATCTTTTTAGAAAACAATCGTCCAGTTTGTATTCTTGCGAATTCTGAGTGTATGTTTTCGGGGATATATTCAGTACGTTCATATACCGATAACGTTGTTTGCAAAAACTCTAGAAGGTCTAATTGTCCTGATCGGCGTGCTTTATCACAATCCAATCTTATCATGTTGAGGAGTGCTTCTCGACGTTCTTCTCGACTAGATCGTTCCGCAGCAACCTCTAAAGCAATACATACCAATTGCTTGATCCTCTTGTTTTGTACAGTATCATCTTTGCTCAATGCCCTCAGTAGTTCTATTATGTCTGTTTCCATGAGTTTTGCAGCGACGTCTTTCGTGCTTTCCATCATATTTATCACAATTATAACACCCCTTTCTTGTATGCCACAGTCTGCATTAGTGAGTAAAAAGCGTAGGAATTCCAGCCAGGAATCCGAGTCGAAAACTTTCTTGCAAGCCTCTTTGTTGTCTATCGTCAGCGACGCTAGAGCTGAAGCTGCTGACATGCTAATATTTTGATTCTCGTCCTTGCACAATAACACAAGATACTTCACTCGAGAATTGTCCTGCCTGAAATATTGGAGAGCGATTTCACGGCTTGATACTAAAATTCTTATAAGTTGTATAGACGCACATCTCAAATTGTGATCCTCCTCATGCAGAAAGGCCTCGATCTTCTGAAATATTTCCTTCTTGATGAATATATGTTCTCGCACGTTGTCGTTGACACTAGCAAGTTTGCACAAAACTAACAGAGTCGCATGATTCTCCCAAATGGAACACTCTGGCTTCAAAAAGTTCATAATTGACCGAACAACCTCCATGATTATCTGACCAGGAAATGCAACCTCTGGACGTATCGGGAGGCCCAAATGAACCAGAGCTTGCAAGGCTCCGTTCTTTCCTTTGTCTGTGCCATCCAACGCTAACGACAACAATACCTTTGTGCCACCTTGTCGAACAACTATTTCGCTCACTTTCTCATCAGCGCACATCGAGTTGAAAACGCGTGATATCAATTCCCTGCAGTTCTGATTGTCCGTATTGGCGAGGCTCACCAGAGCGCTGGTCACACCGGCATTGGCTAACACGTTCAGTCTTCTTCTCACTGCGTATTCATCAACCGAATCGTATACCTCGAAATGATGTACGAGAAACGTTACCCATTCTATCATCTCGGGTATGTGTTCTTGCTCGACATAAGCGTTGCAAAGGTTCACCAACGTCATGAGCACGGCATAGAGGACTGATTGATCATCAGTCTTGGTAAGCTCGAATATCGCTTGAACAGCTTGTTGGTCCTCGATCAACTCGTCTTTGATGTTGTCATCGTAAGTGAGGTACGACAGGCCTTTAATAGCCCATTTTCTCATATCTTCTTCTTTTTTGGGATTGATCAGGAATCGTCTGCAAATCTTGGCCAATTTATTCGTCGCTCTATCCCGAGACAGTCTGATAGTCGCAGAATACAATCGGTCTTTAAACCTGGTCAACTTGCACAAACCCACTAATGCTCGAATCCGAATTGAATGATGCTTAGAATTATACAGGTTCAGCAATATATTTCGGCTTCGCCATATGAATACGTTGGCCTCGTTACATTTGGTCACAGCGGCAACGATACATTCACAAACCACTTTCTGTTGCAATAAGTCATCCGTTTCCGCCATAGCGAGGATTATCTCAACAACTTCTTTTTTACAAATAACTGCGTCCGCAACACCTAACGGGCCAAATATTAAGGTTGTTATTGCAACTACTACACGCACCTGTAAAAAAAACGATTAACTATTTATGAAATTGTACATTTTATATAAATAATGAATTTAAAAAATATTAATAGTTCAGTTTTATTTAATTTTGATTAGAAATACGAAAAATCTCTGGTTGGAAAAAATAAAAGAAATTAAGTTTCAGAAAAAATACATAAATGAAAAAGTCACATTCTCCAATAAATTCCGATTAAACTCTCATATTTCACAATGGTATTTTAATGTAAAACAGAATATACAATACTGATAATTTAAAAAAAGTATATTGACATTTTCTTCTTAAAAAATAGAATTTAAATTCCTCAAAAACGATTTAACTAAAAAAATGACCATTTGGTTTTAAATAATTTAAATAATCGAAAAAGATGTCGGGAGGAAATACCTTAAATTCTGTATTAGGCAAAAGCAATTTATCATTAATAAATTCATTAATGGCGTTGCTAAATTTTTCCTTAGCAGCATCACAGTACACGTTTTCATATATTTTTGCTAAACACACACTGATTATAGCTCGAGTGGAAAACGTAATGTCCATAGGAGATTCACATTTGTATTCCTTCATTTCACTGGCTACCTCCATCAATTTTTGCAAACCGCGAAGTTCGACAAATCGTTCCGTCCAGTTTAATGCAGTTACGCAATGAATGTTACGCATAATAAGTTGTATTATTGCGTCTCTAGCAAGACCCGTTATCGTTCTACTCGTTACACTATTCAGCAAGCACGACAAAATCGTGTCAATTTCTTTCTCATGCGTCTTACACAAATTCTCGTCGGGTTTTGAATCAGGTTCTTTAGTCATGCCGCTGTAACTGTTCAATATATTCTGAAACCGAAATATGCAATAAACTTTTAATTACTGATATACGTGCATAATATCCACGTTTTACTCCATATTTACCTGGAAACAATATTGAGACGCATTGACTCTCTCAGTAGATGTGCTGTTCATCATTTCCAGACACCAAGGCAAACCGACACATTTCACAACGGATTCAGTTCGACTAATATTGTTTTGGCATAACTCGCCTACAATACGAATAGCGCTACAGACCACTTCCTCGTTTTTCTCAACTTCCACAAGTTGTGCGATTTTAGATACACCTTCTTTTTTGAAAATCTCCTCGGCACCAGTTCTCTCACGTGCAAGCACAAGCAAATTATGCATAGCGGTTTCACGTTTCTCTTTATCCGCGCTCACGTTAAATGCTACATCCAGCATTTGTGATACCTAATACAAAATTAAACGTATACTTAAATATATAAAACGATATGTAATAAAAATATATTAAATGTATAAGATTATATTTGTATGATTTAATTTTTACATTTTGACCCTTACAGGGTGTGTAGACTATTAAACAATAATTACATAATAAAAAAAAGCAAAACTTAAATCCGTTCGTCAAAATATATGTGATATTGAAACAAATAAAAATTCTTACTAATGTATCCAGTATGAAAAATGTGTTACAATTTTTACATTATCTACATATAGATCAACTTGTCATCTATTGCGAGTTAATGCACTTTTGCAAAAGTTATATATATTTACCTTGTCACTAATATGTGAAATTTCCTTACGACGTTCTTGTACAATTTCAAGTAAGTGCGTAGCTACGGGTTGAATAACTTTGTTATTGGGATCAGATGAAATAATAATGTCCGCATCCCGATATGCCTCTTCGAGTCTCTCTAGCGCTTCTAGTGCTTTACATCTGCGATACAGTGCTTTGTTACAACATATCTTTAATGCACTGTTGCAGTCTTCAACCACTTTCTCGTAATCGCGTAGCTTTAAATAATTGGCAGCTCGATTTTTGTAGTACAATCCTTTCTCAGCGTTGTCCTCTTTCAGTTTCAGTGCGTTTGTATAGTGACTCAAGGCTTCTGACCAATTGCCTTTGTTAAACTCTTCATTACCCTTCTCTTTCCATTCCTGTGCAGTCATAACTGACTTTGCTATGGTAGGATAACTCTTCTACAACACAACATATATGATACTGCATTATCTGTTTTATCATGGATAGGGTGTGATATTTTATATAGTGTCTCTTGATTATCTATTATATTAAATACGAAAAAAGTGCTATTATTACTAAATAATTATATGCAAATATGAGACAATATATGTATAATGGATAAAAAATAAACGCACAATTCAATAATAAGATTACTATTTCTAGTGTGAGATGTGCATGTAAATTGTAATCAATTGTTGCAATCATTTTTATATTAGAAAGATGACTTTCGTTGAATATTGAAAAACAACAGAAGAAATCAATCATTGAAAACATCATTCAACATTCGTTCTTAGAATCTTCAGTAGCCGCTTGTGCATCATATTAGACGATGTAGAACTATTCAAACGACTTATGATGCTGCATGCAAATATTTTATTACGCCTTTGTGAACAAATGAAATTAGTCCTTAAACCCTTATCTGTAGTCTGATACGGGATTTATGGTGCCTACCAAACCGCCATAGATTCTTTCCTCTTTGGTATCTACCGGAATTCATTGCCACGCAACATTATAAACTGAAACAGTCAGTTCTTTAACGAAATTAGAACACCTCCCGGCGGCGGCATTTCCCGTCAATTATTCGTTTATCTATAGAATTTCTCATCGTCCATTATCGGATTAAAAAAACGGCATTATTAGAAAAAAGATAAACAATTTTTTTTAAATATTTCCCTCGGATCTATCACTTCTCGCTTTCGCGCACAATTGCCGGACATTTCTACGAACGCAAACAATGTAAACGTATAAAGCAGCTAAAGAATATTTCGACCCAGCTAAATTATATTGAGGCTCCTGATGGGCTCTCCCCGCGGTCATGTGAAATCATGGCGACAGATGCGAAAAATAACGTGCTGAGAATTCTTGCAATTTTCAAATAAAAAAGTATTTACATAAAATAACACTTCAGAGCCGCGATTCTGTAATTTGTTATGTGTCGTTATGTACTCATAACGACAGTTGCGCAGCTTTTTTATCATATAGTATACCTGCGCAATACATAACAACAGCAATAACGAGTTACAGAATCGCGCTACAGGTCGTTTCAGCACACTTATACAAAATACTCTAAAAACTATCTTTTTCCCTTAACAGTTTAATAAGGGGTAAACTTAACTTCAACTCGGAGTATTTTCGAAGTGTGCTGAAGTGATCTGTAGTGTTATTTTAAGCAAATATCTTTTTATTTGGAAATACTACGCAAGAATTCTCAACGTGTCAATTCTCAACATTTCTCGCTTCTGACGTCACATCTCATGAGATGTCAGGAAAGAGCCCAGGAGCCTTAAGATAAACTTTTAAATTATTTAAATAAATTGTAGAAAATTAAGGATTTGCCTGTATTTTCTAGAAAAATAAAAAGAAATTGTTTTAGCAGAATATATAATATATAGTAATTTCGATATTTATTAACATTAGACGTTAATTATTGTATTTCAAATAAAGTGCTTTAAATGTTAAAATAAATGTTGGATTTAAATTTTTGCAATTTTGTCGTCTGAAACGTATTCATGCAATCATGTAATTATATTCATGTTTATATATCTTTAAATGTATGATTACTGTGCAGGATACATACAGTTTATTTGTTAATAAATTTGCCACAGTTCAATGATAATATATGTTGTATGAAATAATACATACGCGGAAATGGTGTATAAAATATTTGATCGAATTAGCTATAAATGTAAATAGCAACATGAAATAGTATAATTAGGATGGAATATTATTAATGTGTATATTTGTAGAGGGAATAGTATATTTATATCCATTATTTAATCATAGATTATTTAATATTTTTAATTATATATAAATATATATAGTATATTTATATACAATATTTAATTATGTGTATTTAATTATAGATAATATCATCCTAAGGAGAACAGAAAGTGAAAATAATGCTAATTTGATGTCAATGACCAAATTTACGTCATTTTTTGATCAATATGACGTCAAATTGACATTATTTTGACTTTTCTGTTCTCCTTGCGATGTACAGGTTGAAAAATAAGTGCCATTTTGTGTGATAAAAGAAGGGACCAATATAAGGGCCGGGAACCCATGGTTTCTATGTTCAGAATGCTTGTATTGTTGTCCTCTATCGACCTCTAAGGTTACGTACCAAAGTTTTTCCGCACCGCAGTGAAACTTTAAACGCGTGTAGCGCCGTAACGAAGCGTCGTTGACCCATGGTTCCTATACTTCAAAATGTTTATTATATTGGTCCCTTCTTTCATTACACAAATTTATGACACCTAATTTTTCATCATTCTGTATAGTTATGCTATATAGCACAAGTCATCCACTTAACAACCACAAACACATATTCAAGACTTCTTAAAAAAATCAAATATCAGAAATCTGAACAGCGAATTTTACATAATAAATTTATTAGAATAATAAATCATGCGAAACATCGTAAGAGACGATGATATGTCAGTTTATAATTTTTCATAACTTTTCTTGTTTTATTAAGTAGTTTTGAATATACATACAATATGTTCATATATTCATAACTCTAATTGCAAATAGTTTCTAATTGTCCTGATCAATGTGCTATATCACATTCATCTTACCATGTTGATGAATGCTTCTCGAAATTCTTCTCGACTAGATCGTTCCACAGCATTCTTTAAAGCGAAGGATGCTAAACCCTGGATCTTGTTTTCCACGGTATCAATCTTGCTCAATGACCTCAATAGTTCCATTAAGTCTGTTTCCATGAGTTTTGCAGCGACGTCTCTCGAGCTTCTCATCATATTTATCACAATTATAATACCATCTTCTTGTATGTCACAGTCTGGATGAGTGACTAAAAAGCGTAGGGATTCCAACCAGGAATCCAAGTCAAAAACTTTCTTGCAAGCCTCTTTGTTGGCCAACGTCAGCATCGCTAGAGTTGAAGCTGCTAACCTGCTAAACTTTCGATCCTCGTCCTTGCACAATAACGTAAGATACTTCACTCGAGAACTGTCCTGCCTGAAATACTGGACAGCGACTTCATGGTTTAATACTAAAATGTTTATAAGTAAAAGGGACAAAAATTTCAAAAAATCATCCTGCTCATACACAAAGCCCTCGATTTTCTGAAATACCCCCTCCTTAAATATATGTTCTCGCATGTTGTCGCTGACTTCAGCAAGATCATACAAAACTGCTAAAATCACGAGATTATCATTATCAGCGGGACACCCTGGGTCCAGGAGATTTATGATCGGTCGAACAACCTCCATCATCATCTGACCGGGAAATGCAACCTCAAGAAGTGTCGTACGTTCCAGACAGACCAGAGCCCGCGTAGCATAATTCTTTCCCCTGTCTGTGCCATCTAGCGCTAACGACAACAATGCTTTCGTACCACCTTGTCGAATAACTATTTCTCCCGACTCCTGTTCAGCGCATATCACTCTGAATACACGAGCTATCAGTTCCTTGCAGTTCTGGCTGTCCGTTTTGGTGAGATTCACCAGAGCGCTGGTCACACCGGTCTTCAGTAACGCGCAGAAACGTTTCTTGAAGTCGGCCGGAACGAATCTCTCGGGAAAATGCTGATCGGCAAACTTTCTTAGTTCTATCATCTCGGGTAGTTCTTGCACTTCATAAGCGTTGCACAAGTTCACCAACGTCATAAGCACGTCGTGAAAAATCGATTGATCGTCAGTCTTGGTAAGCTCAATCATCGCCTGAATGGCTTCTTGGTCCTCGATAAACTCCTCTTTGACTCTGTCGTCGCAAGTCAGATACGACAGGCCTTTAATGGCCCATTTTCTCATATCTTTTTCTTTCTTGGGGTTGATCAAGAATCGTCTACAAATCTTGGCCAACGTCTTCGTCGCTTCATTTGTGAACGGATCGATAGCCACGTAACAGCGTGTGTCTTTGAATCTGCTCAATTTGCACAAACCAACTAACGCTCGAACCCGAACTGAATCGTTCTCAGATTGATACAGTTTCTCCAATATATTTACACCTCGACATATAAACACGTTGGCCTCATTATATTTGATCACAGCCGCAACGATACATTCGCAAACCACTTTCTGTTCTAACACGTCATCCGTTTCTGCCATAGCGAGAATCATCTCAATCATCCCTTCTTTGAAAATAATTGCGTTTGCAACATCTAACGCGCCGAATATTAAGGTTGTTATCGCAACTACTACACGCACCTGTAAATCAATTGATTAATTTATAAAACTGTTTTGTGAAACAATAATTAATTACAAAAATATCAAAATACAGTTAGTTTTATTTCATTTTGATTAAAAATAGAAGAAATTTCTGGTTAGAGAAAATAAGAGAAATTAAGTATCAGAAAAAATACATAAATGAAAAAGTCACATTCTCCAATAAATTTCGATTAAACTCTGTTACATACAATCGCATTTTAATGTAGAGCAGAATATACAATACTAATAATTGAAAAAAAGTATATTTTGACGTTTTTGCTTTAAAAAGCAGAATTTAAATTGCTCGAAAACGCTATAATTAAAAAGACGACCCTCCAGTTTTAAATAATTTAAATAATAAAAAAAATCTCGGGAGGAAATACCTTGGATTCTGTATTAGGCAAAAGTAATTTATTTTTAATAAATTCATCAATGGCGTTGCTAAATTTTTCCTTCGCAGCATCATAATACACGTTTTCATATATTTTTGCTAAACACACACTGGTTATAGATCGCGTAGAAAACGTGATGTCCATCGAACATTCATATTTATATTCCTCCATTTCACTGGCTACCTCCATCAATTTTTGCAAACCGCGAAGTTCGACAAATCGTTCCGCCCAGTCTAATGCAGTTACGAAATGAATGTTACGCATAATAAGTTGTATTATTGCGTCTTTAGCAAGACCCGTTATCGTTCTACTCGTTACACTATTCAGCAAGCACGACAGAATCGTGTCAATTTCTTTTTTATGCGCTTTGCACAACGCCTCGTCGGGTTTTGAATCGGGTTTTTTACTCATGCCGCTGTAAGTGTTGAATATATTCTGAAATCGAAATACACAATAAATTTTTAATTACTGAAATGTGTGCATAATAACCATGTATTTTACTCGATATTTACCTGGAAACAATATTGAGACGCGTTAACTCTCTCTGTAGATGTACTGTTCATCATTTCCAGACACCAAGGCAAACCGACACATTTCACAACGGACTCGGTTCGACTAATATTGTTTTGGCATAACTCGCCTAAAATACGAATAGCGCTACAGATCACTTCCTCGTTTCTTTCAACTTCCACAAGTTGAGCGATTTTGAGTACACCTTCCTTTTTGAAGATCTCCTCGGCACCAGCTTCGTCACGTGCGAGCTCAAGCAGATTAATCATAGCAGTTTCACGTTTCTCTTTATCTGCGCTCATGTTAAATGCTAAATCCATCATTTGTGATACCTAATGTAAAGCAAAATTAAGCGTATACTTGAATATGATATAGAAAAAAAATATGTACTAACTGTAGAAGATTATATTTGTGTGACTTGATTTTTATCCATACAGGATGTGCAGACTATCAAATAATAATTAATAATTACGTAATAAAAAAAAAAGCAAAACTTAAATCCGTTTATCAAATTTTATGTGATATTGAATCAAACAAAAAAGCTTATATTATATATCAAGTATAAAAAAGCGTACTACAATTTTTACATTATTTACAAACCAAATTATCATCTCTAGCGAGTTGTGCATTTTTATATAGTAGTTATATTTATCTTGACACTAATACTTGCATTTTCCTTACGACGTTCTTGTACAAGTTCAAGTAAGCGCGTCGCTTCGAGCTGAATAACTTTGTTATTGGGTTCAGATGAAATAATAATTTCCGCATCCCGATAAGCCTCCTCGAATCTGTCTAGCGCTTCTAGTGCTTGACATCTGCGATACAATGCTTTATTACAACATATCTTTAACGCACTGTTGCAGTCTTGTATCACTTTCTCGTAAACGTGCAACTTTAAATATGCGGCAGCTCGATTTTTGTAGTATATTCCTTTCTCAGTGTTGTCTTTTACTAGTTTAAGTGCATTTGTGTAGTGACTCAAGGCTTCTGACCAATTGCCTTTGGTAAACTCTTCATTACCCTTCTCTTTCCATTCCTGTGCAGTCATAACTGACTTCGCCATGGTGGAATATCTCTACAACACAATATATATGATGCTGCATTACATGTTTTATCATGGAAAGTTTGTGATAGTGATATTTTACATGTATTATCTGAAATGCGAAAAGCATCTAAGATGAAATTATTACTATATAATTATGTGCAAGTATGAGACATTAATGGATCAAAAATGAACGTACAATTCAATAACACAAAATGCAATTTCTAGTGCGAGATCTGCATGTAAATTGTAATCAATTGTTGTAATAATCTTTATATTAGAAAGCTGACTTTCGTTGAACATTGAAAAACAACAGGCGAAGTCACTAATTAAAGTAATCATTCAGTATTCGTTCTTAAAATCTCCAGGAGTCGCTTATGCATGGTATTAGACGATGTGGTACTGTCTAGACGATTTATAACGCTGCATGCAAATATTTTATTACGTCTTAAAGATGTATGTCGCTTATGTCAAAATAAAGGGATAAAGCTAAAATTTACAGAGATTGTGCACTTATATATCCCAAAAACCTGTGTTAAATTTGCGATCGATTGTCCGACCCGTTTCTGAGATATTTGCTTTAAAAGTTACAGAAATTGTATATAGATATACTTCCCATGTAAATATCATAATATGTATCTCTGCTCATGTACGGTAAAAATGAATGAAATTTTTATGGTACACTTCTATGACATCGAGAATTGCAATTACGGTTTTTTAAGATTTTCTGTTTATATATATTTTTCAATTTTTTAATGATTTATTTAAACAATATCAAGTACAAAAATGGTAAACAAAATTGCGATTTTTACGCTTTTTCTGTCCCAATGATACCATTGTTTATGAATAATTTCTGAGATTAGCTCTACACTGTTTAATCAAGAAAACAAAATTATACTACATATAGCTATAGCGACATACGATCTTTAACGCGAGAGCAACTATATACGCTTTGTTGCAAAAGTTAGGGGTAATTTGTACTTTTTCCTTTCTCGCGTCGGAAATTTAACCTCTTCGACAAAAGCGTGTCTGAATAAGGCGTGCGATTTATCTGAGACACGAGATCCAAGAAATTTACTCGCTTGAGGATAAATCTCGTTCCATCGACATCATTTCTAATATGAAAGTATTTAAGGTACCGTCGATCGAGTATTTGTTTTTCGGTTTTTTGATACATCCCATACATTCTGAGTTCTTTAATTGTTCATCTCTTGAGTATATTAATGACCTCGGGTCCTCTCCTGTAATTTTCGTGTTTCTTTTCCCGATTATTACTACGTATCTTATATTACTTTTTAATAGCCTTAATTATAATATTGTAGAACGCGCTATTATAAAATGCTCGCTGTTTCCCGCCTCTATCATAATCTCAATTCTCGCTAGTGCGCGTGCGTGGAGGACAAAAGGGAACGAAGCGACCGACGTGGTGTCGAAAATGGCGGGACTAAAAAGTAGAATTTCTAGAATAATTCTAAGAACTAGATCGAGATAAAAAGTAAATTAAACCGAGATTAAAGTTAACCTATATTGGTAGAAATGAACAGTAGTCGATCAATACGTCTAAAAAATTTGTGAACAAATGAAATTAGCCTTATGGTAGTTATAGTATCCTAGGCTCTGTAACCGCTATATAATTTTCCTCTTTGGTATTTACCGGAATTCATTGCCACGCAACATTATAAACAAAAACAGTCAGTTTTTAGAGAAATTGAAACACCTCCTGGAGGTGACATTCTTCGTCAACTATTTGCTTATTACAGAATTTTCCAATCGTCCCTTTCAACATGATTCGATTGTCCGTTGTGGGATAACGATAATGATAAAAAAACAGAATTATTCCAACCGAGAAAAAAAGATGACCAATTCCTTCGATATTTTCCTCGAATCTATCGCTTTCACGCGTAATTGTCAGATATTTCCACTAAAAATGCAAACAATTAATGTAAACGTACACTTATAGTGCAGCTAAAAGACCATGTCTAAGCAGTAAAATTATATTAAAAAATTAAAGAGGATGACACCGATGACAACAAGACACAGCGACTGCAATTTCGCAAATTTCTGACGGTAAGAATATTTCAAGGATAGGGTTTGACGCTTTTCTTGAAATTGCAGCTGTTTAAAACGTTATACATTTTCTCATTGGATCGTTTTCTTGTATCTTTTTTTACATATCTACAATTTCTTTCTCTTACACACATGTACCCCGTCGCTGCTCTTTGCGACGCATGAGATTCTTCGTATAACATATATGAGATGCATCTATACGTGCATTTATCTTAATACGCTAATCGCAACTTACTCAAGAATTCCCCCGTACTCTTTAAGAGCTGTAATAGAACCATTGGTTCGGTTTGGTTTTATCCTTTCGCTTGAGTAAATTGTATGTAGCGTGATCGAGCGGATCAAACGTTTCGCCCTACTTACCTCGACGATACATCGAAGTATTCCGCGAAACGTAATAATCTCACGTTTGTTACGTTGAATACCTTTATTACGTCGAATTGAATCACGTCGCACGTAACGAACCTTCATTCAGACCGTCAGCGAAATTGATATAGACCCATTACCTGTCGAATAGCTTCTTTTTAACGTTCTCTCGTACCGTTTGAACACCTAAACTTCCTCAACTCGCTCGACAATTGTCTACTTTTTTACTAATCAGCTTTTCAACGAGTAACTAAACCTGAGAGCACAGTCACACAGTGGCCACAGTTCTGGATCTGGCATGATCTGGCATGATCTGGCGTCAGTTGCGTCACGCGCAAGTGTCGACAAGCGTCGTCCGAGAAGAGCATCGCGCGCAGTCTCGCTGGGATTGAATTTTATTCTGATTGGCCCTTTGTAGCCACGCGTCGGCGTAGCCCGCGTAGCTAATGGACGCGTTCAGCAGACCAAGCTGAGTAGCAGTCGAACGTGATTGGCTCTTACTTTTAGAACCAACCAATCAACGCAGAGTGTTGATAAGACGAACTCAACAGTTGTGTCTGCTGAACATGGCCAATGAGGCACGACGCTGCGCGTCACGTGACTATCGAAAGCGTGGGCTCGGCCGCGCAGAAAGACTGTCAAGGATAATTTTTTGCAGAATGCGGAACGATGCGACATTAGTTGCTTTCCATTTACATCAAAACTCAGATAATTCTCACTTGTGATGTCATTCTGTTTTTATTATTCATTAATCAAGTATAGAAGATTTCATAACACAATATATATATTTATAGCTAATTTCATAAAATATTTTATTCAACATCTCCGTGTATTATTTCATACAAGATATTAATATTGCACTTTGGCAATTTATGTAACATATAAACTGTATGTTACCACGTTTACGCGAGCGTTACTTCTGTAGTAACTTACGATAATTCCTTCGCGTAAACGGGATTTTCCTTCGCGTAAACGGGCTTTTGTAGCAATTTACGATAATTTACTTCGCGTAAACGAGTGATTTATCGTAAGTTACTACAGAAGTAACGCTCGCGTAAACGTAGTATGTGTTCTGCACAGTAATCATATATTAATTTAAAAACATATAAAAAATATAATTATATGATTGCATATGATTGAATACGTTTAAGATGATAAAATTGTAGAAATTTGAACGTTACATTTATATTATCACTTAAAACACTTTATTTGAAACAAGGAATACATAGAGAATTATTTTTTGTTTCCTTTTCAAAAAGTAATCGTCCTCTAGTTTGTAATCTTGCGAATTCTGAATTTATGTTTTTGGGTACATATTCAGTATGTTCATGTATCCATAACTCCGACTGCATAATCTTTAGAAGGTCTAATTGTCCTGATCGACGTGCTTTATCACAACCCAATCTTATCATGTTGAGAAGTGCTTCTCGACGTTCTCGTTCCGCAGCATCCTCTAAAGCAATGAATGCCATTTCCTTGATCCTCTTGTTTTGCACAGTATCATCTTTGCTCAATGACCTCAATAGTTCCATTAAGTCTGTTTCCATGAGTTTTGCAGCAACGTCTGTCGTGCTTCTAATCATATTTATCACAATTATAATACCCCTTTCTCGTATGTCACAGTCTGAATTAATGAGTAAAAAGCGTAGGGATTCTAGCCAGGTATTCGAATTAAAAACTTTCTTGCAAGCCTCTTCGTTGGCTGCCGTCAGCCACGCTAGAGCTGAAGCTGCTGATCTGCTAACATTTTGATTCTCGTCCTTGCACAATAACATAAGATACTTAATTCGAGAATTGTCCTGCTTGAAATATTGGATAGCGACTTCACGGTTTGATAACAACTCGGTTATAAGTGTTAGGGACCCAAATTTCAAAACGTCGTTCTCATAAGCCTCGATTTTCTGAAATACTTCTTCTTTGGATATATGTTCTCGCATATTGTCGTTGACTTTAGCAAGGTCGCACAAAACTAACAGAGTCGAATAGTTCTCCCAAAAGGAACACTCTGGCTTCAGGAGATTCATGATTGGCCGAACAACCTCCATGATTATCTGACCAGGAAATGCAACCTCAGGACGTATCGTTAGCCCTAAACAAACCAGAGCTCGCGAGGCTTCCTTCTTTCCATTGTCTGTGCCATCCAGTGCTAACGACAACAATGCCTTCGTGCCGCCTTGTTCAACAACTATTTCTCTCGATTCCTGTTCAGCGCATATCACTCTGAATACACGAGCTATCAGTTCCTTGCAGTTCTGGCTGTCCGTTTTGGTGAGATTCACCAGAGCGCTGGTCACACCGGTCTTCAGTAACGCGCAGAAACGTTTCTTGAAGTCGGCCAGAACGTGTCTCTCCGGAAAATACTGATCGGCAAACTCTGTTAGTTCTATCATCTCGGGTAGCTCTTGCACTTCATAAGCGTTGCACAAGTTCACCAACGTCGTAAGCACGTCGTAAAGAATCGATTGATCGTCAATCTTGGTAAGCTCGATCATCGCCTGAATTGCTTCTTGGTCCTCGATAAACTCCTCTTTGACTCTGTCGTCGCAAGTCAAATACGACAGACCTTTAATGGCCCATTTTCTCATATCTTTTTCTTTCTTGGGGTTGATCAAGAATCGTCTGCAAATCTTGGCCAACGTCTTCGTCGCTTCATTTGCGAACGGATCGATAGCCACGTAACAGCGTGTGTCTTTGAATCTGTTCAATTTGCACAAACCAACTAACGCTCGAACCCGAACTGAATCGTTCTCAGATTGATACAGTTTCTCCAATATATTTACACCTCGACATATAAACACGTTGGCCTCATTATATTTGGTCACAGCCGCAACGATACATTCGCAAACCACTTTCTGTTCTAATACGTCATCCGTTTCTGCCATAGCGAGAATCATCTCAATCATCCCTTCTTTGAAAATAATTGCGTTTGTAACATCTAACGGGCCGAATAGTAAGGTTGTTATCGCAACTACTACACGCACCTGTAAAACAATCGATTAACTATTTATGAATTTGTACATTTTATAAAAACAGTAATAAATTTAAAAAATATCATACAGTTAGTTATATTCAATTTTGATTAAAAATAAGAGAAATTAAGTTTCAGAAAATACATAAATGAAAAAGTCATTCTTCGATTTTCGATTAAACTGTTATAGTCGTATTTTAATGTAAAACAGCAATGTTAATAATTGAAAAAGAAATATATTTGGAAATTTTTGCTTTAAAAAGCAGAATTTAAATTGCTTTAAGACGCTTTAATTAAAAAGATGACCCTCTAGTTTTAAATAATTTAAATAATCAAAAAAATTTTGGGAGGAAATACCTTGAATTCTGTATTAGGCGAAAGCAATTTGTCATTAATAAATTCATTAATGGCGTTGCTAAATTTTTCCTTAGCAGCATCACAGTACACGTTTTCATATATTTTTGCTAAACACACACTGATTATAGCTCGGGTGGAAAATGTAACGTCCATCGGAGATTCACATTTGTATTCCTCCATTTCACTGGCTACCTCTATTAATTTCTGCAAACCGCGAAGTTCGACAATTCGTTCCGTCCAGTTTAATGCAGTTACGCAATGAATGTTACGCATAATAAGTTGTATTATTGCGTCTCTAGCAAGACCCGTTATCGTTCTACTCGTTACACTATTCAGCAAACACGACAGAATCGTGTCAATTTCATTCTTATGCGTTTCACACAACGCATCGTCGGGTTTTGAATCAGGTTCTTTACTCATGCGGCTATAACTGTTCAATATATTCTGAAATCGAAATATGCAATAAAATTTTAATTACTGAAATACGTATATAATAACTACGCGTAATTTACTCAATACTTACCTGTAAACAATATTGAGACGCGTTGACTCTCTCTGTATATGTGCTGTTCATCATTTCCAAACACCAAAGCAAACCGACATGTTCCACAACGGATTCAGTTCGACTAATATTGTTTTGGCATAACTCGCCTACAATACGAATAGCGCTACAGATCATTTCCTCGTTTCTTTCAACTACCACAAGTTGTGCAATTTTCGATACACCTTCTTTTTTGAAAATGTCCTCGGCACCAGCTCTCTTACATGCGAGCACAAGCAAATTATGCATAGCGGTTTCACGGTTCTCCTTATCTGCACTCACATTAAATGCTACATCCAGCATTTGTGATACCTAATACAAAATTAAACGTACACTTTAATATATAAAACGATATGTAATAAAAATATATTAAATATATAAGACTAGCTGTATAAGATAACATTTGTATGATTTAATTTTTACCCCTACAGAGTGTGTAGACTATTAAACAATAATTACATAATAAAAAAAGCAAAACTTAAATCCGTTTGTCAAATCATATGCGATATTGAATCAAACAAAAATTCTTACTAACGTACCCAGTATGAAAAATGTGTTACAATTGTTACATTATCTATATATAGGGGAGACCGGGGCAAACTCGACATGATTTTTTCAAAGGCAATTTTCAACAATTAATTAAAATTTTCAAGCAAATTTAATGGTACACATTTAAAGAGTGTTCCTTCAGGTATAAAATTACTTAACGAAGTTTTGCTGTACGTCGCTTAGTTTTGTCTCCAGGAAAGGAAAAGTGACGCAAAGGCAAATTTTCAAATTGAAAAATGCCGAGGCAAACTTGACACTTTGCCTGATTGACACAATTTTATTTAGAACTTATTTTTTATTATCTGAAACTAAAAATACATTGTTTATCGTGTATTTAGAAAGTACAAAAATTCGGAATTAAGTAAAACAATCATTGGAAATAATGAGAATAAAAATTGTTGAACTTTTAATTATTTTCTTCTAAACTCATGTCTGAAAAACAATTTATGCAAGTAAATTCGCGATCGAACGTGCGCACACATTTGTCATGAGCCATATGGGTGCATGACAATGACAAGCATCGTTTGTTATTGAGAGCCGATAAAACGGCGTGGTGTCGACTTTGCCCCGAACGTCGTTTTTCACTTTTGTCACTCCAAAAACATAAAAATTTTTTTAATATGCAAAAACTACTATCGGATTCGTATAGAGCATCAAATTTCCCATAAAAATCACTTACATATAGGTTTGCAAGAGTAAAGCTCGATGAAAGAGTAGAAATTTTCAAGCGATCAGAAAAATTACTTTTCACCATCAAAAACGCTTACGTCGCGCTAAAAATAACATCATAACTCAGAATGTCACCAAATTCCATTGATAATACTAGCACATAAAGACGCATTTACAGTAGGAAAGGTAAGTTTCTACGATAGATTTAAATTGGGAAAAAGCCTAGTGTCAAGTTTGCCCCGGTGTCGAGTTTGCTTCGGTCTCCCCTAGACCAAATTGTCATCTTTTGCGATTTAATGCATTTTTGTAAGAGTTATATATATTTACCTTTTCGCTAATATATAAGCTTTTCTTACGACGTTCTTGTACAATTCCAAGTAAGCGCGTGGCTATGAGTTGAATAACTTTGTTATTGGGATCAGATAAAATAATAATTTCCGCATCCCGATATGCTTCCTCGAGTCTCTCTACCGCTTCTAGTGCTTGACATCTACGATACAGTGCTTTGTTACAACATATCTTTAACGCACTGTCGCAGTCTTCAACCACTTTCTCGTAATCGCGCAGCTTTAAATAAGCGGCAGCTCGATTTTTGTAGTACACTCCTTTCTCAGCGTTGTCCTCTTTTAGTTTCAATGCGTTTGTATAGTGATTCAAGGCTTCTGACCAATTGCCTTTGTTAAACGCTTTGTTACCCTTCTCTTTCAATTCCTGTGCCGTGGTGGAATTAATCTACAACAGAATATATAGGATGCTGTTGTATTACGTGTCTTAACACGGAAAGGCTGTGATATTTTATATGTCTCTTGATATATGTATTATCTTAAATGCAAAAAAAATAGAAAATGCAATTATTATAAAATATGCAAGTATGAGACAATGTATGTATAATGGATAAAAAATAAACGCACAGTTCAATAATAACAATGCAATTTCTATTGTAAAATCTGCTTGTTATCCATTGTTGCAATAATTTTTATATTAGAAAGCTGACTTTCGTTGAACATTGAAAAACGACCGAAGACATTCATTCTTAGAATCTCTAGTAGCCGCTTGTGCATCGTACTAGACAATTACTACGTTTACGCGAGCGTTACTTCTGTAATAATTTACGATAATTCACTCGTTTACGCGGAGTAAATTATCGTAAGTTACTACAAAATCTCGTTTACGCGAAGGGAAATCCCGTTTACGCGAACGAATTATCGTAAGTTACTACAGAAGTAACAATCGCGTAAACGTAGTAAATATAAAACTATTTAAACGACTTATGACGCTGCATGCAAATATTTTATTACAACTTTTGTGAACAAATAAAATTAGCCTTAAACCCTTATCTGTAGTCTGATACGGGATTTATGGTGCCTATCAACCGTCATAGATTCTTTCCTCTTTGGTATCTACTGGAATTCATTGCCATGCAACATTATATAAACTGAAACAGTTCTTTAACGAAATTTGAACACCTCCCGGCGGCGGTATTCCTCGTCAATTATTCGTTTACTTTATCTATAGATGTCCCATCGTCCATTATGGGATTAAAAAACGGCATTATTAAAAAAAAGTTTTTCAATATTTTCCTCGAATCTATCACTTCTTACTTTCGCGCACAATTGCCGGACACTTCCACTACAAATGCAAACAATGTAAACGTACAGCGCAGCGAAAGAATATCTCGACGTAGAAAAAATATATTAAGGCTCCCGGGCCCTCGCCGCGGTCATGTGAAATCATGACGTCAGAGGCGAGAAATGAGGCTGAGAATTCTTGCATGTAATTTCCAAATAAGAAGGTATTTACATAAAATAACACTTCAGGTCATTTCAGCACACTTCGAAAATACTCAAAAACTATTCTTTTCCTTTAACAGTTAATAAACAGCCGTAAAATGAACGTGATACAAAGTTTACTAAAGCCCATTACATTCATCTTATGGCCGTTTATTAACTGTTAAAGAAAAACGAACATTGTTTAGTTTTATGTTTCAAAACTATTACAAAATGTGTTTGAAGTGTCCTTTCACCTAAATATATATTTTTTTATTTGAAAATGACATGCGAGAAATCTCAGCGTGTCCTTTCTCGTTTCTGACGTCACGATCTAACATGGCCGTGGCGAATACTTGTAAACCATAAGGTAGGTATATCTCATTTATATTTTAAGTACTTTTTTACGAAGAAATATTGTAGTAGAAAATAGATATAGTCATAGACTTAATCTTTGATATTTATGTATTAAAACACAATATAAATCATTGTAAATAACAGCTAGGATCCTCGTCAATAGTGATAGAATCTCGTTTTGTTGCCAGATAGAAAATTGTCTGCCGCGAAATAAAATCTTTATGCCTAATTTTCCTCTCTATTGCTTCAGTAACGTAGAATAATGTTTCAAAACTATTACAAAATTTATTTAAGGTATCGCCAGATATCGAATACCTCAAGGAAACGTATAATCTTTTAATGAAACTTCTAGATCTAGATTACGGGACACGTATTATGCAGATCAAGCATTGGCTCATCCATTTTTAAGTTCGTGATATATTGGAACATGTCTCAGATATATTAACGCATATGTACAAAAATATTTGAAGAAAACATTTTTATTATTGTTGTTTCGATAAAATCACAGATTTAATTTATTACGTTTGTTGTTTTAAATTGCAGTTTTCTGTTAAAATAAACTTTCAAATTATTCAAATAAATTGTAGAAAATTAAAGATTTTTAATATTTTCTATATATAAAAAAAAGATTCTAAAAAAAATAGGAAAAAATTTTTAGCAGATATATATAATTTCGAGACTTATTAATATACAATGCATGTTAACTGAAACTAAAAAAGTTATGAAAAATTATGATCTGACATATCATCGTCTCTTACGATAGGTATTTCGCACGATTTATTATTCAAATAAATATATTACTTAAAATTCGCTGTTTTTCAGATCTCTGATATTTGATTTTTATAAAAAGACTTGTAAGACGTCGTTAAAAAAATGACTTGTGTTATACAGCATAATTATGTCGCAAGAAAAACATGAAAGTCAAAATGATGTCAATTTGACGTAATATTGACCAAAAAATGACGTTAATTTGGTCATATGACACCAAATTGGCATTATTTTGACTTTCTGCTCTCCTTGGAATGATAATACCTATAATTAAAAGTATGTAATATTGTATATAAATATACTATTCTCTCTACAAATATACGCACGACTATGAATACCGGCCTAAGTATGTTTTTGAATATATATTCTGTTTTTTTGTCCCTCATATATCCATAACTCTAATTACAAACAGTTTCTAATTGTCCTGATCGATGTTCTACATATTCACATCTTACCATGTTGATGAATACTTCTCGAAATTCTTCTCGACAAGATCGTTCCGCAACATTCCCTAAAGCTAAGGATGCTAGAGCCTTGATCTTGTTGTTTTTCACGTTATCGTTCTTGCTCAATGACCTCAGTAATTCCATTATGTCTGTTTCCATGAGTTTTGCAGCGACGTCTCTCGTGCTTCTCATCATATTTCCCACAATCATAATCCCACTTTTTTGTATGTCATAGTCTGGATTAGTGACTAAAAAGCGTATGGATTCCATCCAAGAATCCAAGTCGAAAAGTTTTTTGCAAGCCTCTTTGTTGGCCGCTGTCAGCATCGCTAGAGTTGAAGCTGCTAACCTGCTAAATTGTTGATTCTCGTCCTTGCACAATAACGTAAGATACTTCACTCGAGAATTGTCCTGCCTGAAATACTGGACGGCGACTTCATGGCTTAATACCAAAATGTTTATAAGTAAAAGGGACAAAAATTTAAAAAAATAGTCCTGCTCATACACAAAGGTCGCGATCTTCTGAAATACCCCCTCCTTAAATATATGTTCTCGCATGTTGTCACTGACTTTAGCAAGGTCACACAAAACTCCTAAAATCAAGCGATTTTCAGGAACGGAACACTCTGGGTTCAGGAGATTTATGATCGGCCCAACAACCTCCATCATCATCTGACCGGGAAATGCAACCTCGAGAAGTTTCGTACGTCCCAGATAGACCAGAGCCCGCGTAGCATAATTCTTTCCCCTGTCTGTGCCATCTAGCGCTAACGACAACAGTGCCTTTGTGCCGCCTTGCCGAATAACTATATCTCTTGACTCCTTTTCACCGCATATCACGTTGAATACACGGGCTATCAATTCCTTGCAGTTCTGGCTGTCCGTTTTGGCGAGATTCACCAGAGCGCTGGTCACACCAGCCTTCGCTAACGCGCAGAATCGTTTTTTAAAGTCGTTGTCGTCCAGTTCGCGTTCCTCGGGAAAATATTGATTAGCAAACTCTGTAAATTCTATCATCTCGGGTATAAATTCTTGCTTTTCATAAGCGTTGCACAAGTTTATCAAAGTCGTAAGCACGTCGTAAAGAATCGATTGATCGTCAGTCTTGGTAAGCTCGATCATCGCTTGAATGGCTCCTTGGTCCTCGATAAACTCCTCTTCGACTCTGTCGTCGAAAGTGAGATACGACAGGCCTTTAATGGCCCATTTTCTCATATCTTTTTCTTTCTTGGGATTGATCAAAAATCGTCTGCAAACCTTGGCCAACGTCTTCGTCGCTCCATTCGCGAACGGATCGATAGCCATATAACAGCGTATGTCTTTAAATCTGCTCAATTTGCACAAACCAACTAACGCTCGAACCCGAACTGAATCATCCTTAGATTGATACAGTTTTTCCAATATTTTTACACCTCGACATATAAAAACGTTGGCCTCATTATATTTGGTCACAGCCGCAACGATACATTCGCAAACCACTTTCTGTTCTAACACGTCACCCGTTTCCGCCATAGCAAGTATCATCTCAACCATCCCTTCTTTGAAGATAATTGCGTTTGCAACATCTAACGGGCCGAATATTAAGGTTGTTATCGCTATTATTACACGCACCTGTAAAGCAATTGATTAATTTACAAACCGTTTTGTGAAACAATAATTAATTACAAAAATATCAATATGCAGTTAGTTTCATTTGATTTTGATTAAAAATAGAAGAAATATCTGGTTGGAGAAAATTAATTAGGATTCAGAAAAAATTAATAAAAAAGTCACATTCTCCAATAAATTTCGATTAAACTCTGTTACAATCGCATTTTAATGTAAAGCAGAATGTACAATATTTATAATTGAAAAAAAGTATATTTTGATCTAGTTTTAAATAATTTAAATAATCAAAAAAATATCTTGGAAGAAAATACCTTGGATTCTGTATTAGGCGACAGCAATTTATCTTTAATAAATTCATTAATGGTGTTGCTAAATTTTTCCTTAGTATCATAGTACATGTTTTCATATATCTTTGCTAAACACACACTGATTATAGCTCGGGTGGAAAATGTAATGTCCATCGGAGATTCACATTTGTATTCCACCATTTCACCGGCTACCTCCATCAATTTTTGCAAACCGCGAAGTTCGACAAATCGTTCCGTCCAGTTTAATGCAGTTACGCAATGAATGTTACGCATAATAAGTTGTATTATTGCGTCTCTAGCAAGACCCGTTATCGTTCTACTCGTTACACTATTCAGCAAGCACGACAGAATCGTGTCAATTTCTTTCTCATGCACCTTACACAAATTCTCGTCGGGTTTTGAATCAGGTTCTTTAGTCATGCCGCTGTAACTGTTCAATATATTCTGAAACCGAAATATGCAATAAATTTTTAATTACTGAAATACGTGTATAATATCCACGTTTTACTCCATATTTACCTGGAAACAATATTGAGACGCATTGACTCTCTCAGTAGATGTGCTGTTCATCATTTTCAGACACCAAGGCAAACCGACATATTTCACAACGGACTCGGTTCGCTTAATATTGTTTTGGCATAACTCGCCTACAATACGAATAGCGCTACAGACCACTTCTTCGTTTTTTTCAACTTCCACAAGTTGTGCGATTTTGGGCACACCTTCCTTTTTGAAGATCTCCTCGGCATCAGCTTCGTTACGTGCGAGCTCAAGCAGATTAATCATAGTGGTTTTACGTTTCTCTTTATCTGCGCTCATGTTAAATGCTAAATCCATCATTTGTGATACCTAATGTAAAGCAAAATTAAGCGTATACTTGAATATGATATAGAATAAAAATATGTATTAACTGTAAAAGATTATATTAAGATTATACAGGATGTGCAGACTATCAAACAATAATTAATAATTACGTAATAAAAAAAGCAAAACTTAAATCCGTTTATCAAATTTTATGTGATATAGAATCAAACAAAAAAGCTTATTAATATATCCAGTATAAAAAAATGTATTCAATTTTTACATTATCTACATACAAACCAAATTAACATCTCTAGCGAGTTGTGCATTTTTATATAGTAGTTATATTTATCTTGACACTAATACTTGCATTTTCCTTACGACGTTCTTGTACAAGTTCAAGTAAGCGCGTCGCTTCGAGCTGAATAACTTTGTTATTGGGATCAGATGAAATAATAATTTCCGCATCCCGATATGCCTCCTCGAATCTGTCTAGCGCTTCTAGTGCTTGACATCTGCGATATAATGCTTTATTACAACATATCTTTAACGCACTGTTGCAGTCTTGTATCACTTTCTCGTAAACGTGCAACTTTAAATATGCGGCAGCTCGATTTTTGTAGTATATTCCTTTCTCAGTGTTATCTTTTACTAATTTAAGTGCATTTGTGTAGTGACTCAAGGCTTCTGACCAATTGCCTTTGTTAAACTCTTCGTTACCATTCTCTTTCCATTCCTGTGCAGTCCTAACTGACTTTGCCATGGTGGAATATCTCTACAACACAATATATATGATGCTGCATTACATGTTTTATCATGGAAAGTTTGTGATATGTGATATTTTATATGTATTATCTGAAATGCGAAAAGCATATAGGATGAAATTATTACTATTTAATTATGTAGGTACAAGTGAGACATTATTGGATCAAAAATGAACGTACAATTCAATAATAACACACAATGCAATTTCTAATGCGAGATCTGCATGTAAATTGTAATCAATTGTTGTAATAATCTTTATATTAGAAAGCTGACTTTCGTTGAACATTGAAAAACAACAGAAGTCAATAATTGAAATAATCATTCAGTGTTCGTTCTTAGAATCTCCAGCTCGATCTCCAGGAACCGCTTATGCATGGTATTAGACGATGTGGAACTGTCCAGACGATTTATGACGCTGCATGCAAATATTTTATTACGTCTTATTATTTCACAGTCTCTGATTAACTTGATCCTCCGATTAAACTCACTCTTCATCTCTTTCTGTCTTCCTCATGTTTATTTCTATCAATGTAAATTATCTTTAATCTTGGTTTAATTTACTTTTTATCTCTCTTTAGTTCTAAGAATTAGAAAGAGATGAAACGTAAGTCAAACCGAGATTAAAGTTAATCTACATTGACAGAAACAAACATTAAAAAGAAACGAAGAGTGAGTTTAATCAGGGGATCAAGTTAATCGGAGACGGTGAAATCGACCCTTAACGCGAGAGATGCAACTATATACGCTTTGCTGCAAAAGTCAGGGGTAATTTGTACTTTTTCCTTTCTCGCGTCGGGAATTTAACTTCCTCGACGAAAGCGTGTCTGGGAAAGGCGTGCGATTTATCTGAGACACGCGACAAATTTACTTGCTTGAGGATAAATATGTCATTCCATCGACATTATTTCTAATATGAAAGTATTTAACCCTTCGTAGTCACACATGGGTCCACTGGACCCACACTCATTTGGATCTAAATATCAGCTAAATGTCTAGCTTAAAATGGGGCTTAGTCCGCCATCTATAAGAGTTTGAAGTATCCTCTACAGGTAGAGACCGTAAATCATGTACTCGTTCACGATTTTTTTTCAACATGTTGCCATTTGATTTCTCACAAAACCGCAGTTGTTTTATATTCTAGAATGTTCAAGGTATGTTCCAGAATTATTTGAACCCGATCGGACCGATACCATTAAAATGGCAACCATTCAAAATCGACTGGGTTCATATGACCCAGTATGATTAACACGGGATTCTAGAGAAGTGTGTCTACGAAGAGTTAAGGTGTACATCGACCGAGTATTTGTTTTTCTTACTTCTTGATACATCCTGAGTTCTTTGTTCATTTCTTGGGCATTAGTGACTTCGTGTCCTCTCGTGTAATTTTCGTGTTTCTTTTCTCGATTATTACTACGTATCTTATATTACTTTTTAATATCCTTTATTAAAATATTGTAGAACGCGCCATTATAAAATGCTCGCTATTTCCCGCCTCTTTCATAATTAATTCTCGCTAGTGCGCGTGCGTGAAGAACAAAAAGGAACGAAGCGAGATGTAGTGTCGAGAATGGCGGGAGAAAAACGGAACTAAAAAGTAGAATTTCTAGAATTATAATTCTAAGAACTAGAACTAGAACGAGATAAAAAGTAAATTAAACCGAGATTAAAGTTAAAATATATTGGTAGAAATAAACAGTAATCGATCAATACGCCTGAAAAATTTGTGAATAAATGAAATTAGCCTTATGGTGCCCACTAATCGCGATTGATTTTTTTCCTTTTTGTTGTCATTTACCGGAATTCATTGCCACGCAACATAACAAACAAAAACAGTCAGTTTTTAGTGAAATTAAAATACGAGGCAACATTCCTCGTCAATTATTTGCTTATTACAGCTTCCTAGGATTGTCCCATCCAAGCATGATCCGATCGTCCATTTTGTGGGACGATAACGATAAAAGAACGAAATTATTTCAACCGAGAAAAAAAATATGAACAATTCCTTCAATATTTTCATCGAATCTGTCGCTTTCACGCGCAATTGTCAGATTATTTCCACTACAAATGCAAACAATTAATGTAAACGTATACTTAGTGCAGCTAAAAGATCATGTCTAAGTAAAATATTATATTAAAGAATTAAAGAGGATGACAGCAAGACACAGCGACTGCAACCGCAAATTTCTGACGGTAAGAATATTTCAAGGATAGGGTTTGACGCTTTTCTTGAAATTGCAGCTGTTTAAAACGCTATACATTTTCTCATTGGATCGTTCTTGTATCTTTTTTTACATATCTACAATTTCTTTCTCTTATCTCTTACACACATGTACCCCGTCGCTGCTCTTTGCGACGCATAAGATTCTTCGTGTAACATGAGATGTATTTATATGTGCATCTATCTTAATACGCTAATCGCAACTCACTCAAGAATTCCCCGTATTGTTTAAGAGCCCTACAATGGACAATAGTAACCACTGGCCACTGGCTCGTTCGGTTTTATCCTTTCGCTTGAGTAAATAGTATAATATAGCGCGTGATCGAGCGCCGCGAATATGAAACGTTTCACGTTTCGCCCTACTTACCTCAACGATACATCGAAGTATTCCGCGGAACGTAATAATCACACCTCTGTTACGAATACCTTTATTACGTCGAATTAAATCACGCCGCACGCGACGAACCTTTATTCAGACCGTCGGCGAAATAGATTTGGGATCCTTTACCTGTCGAATAGCTTCTTCTTTTTAATGTTCTCTCGTTAACTCTCGTACCATTCAAACACCTAAACTTCCTCAACTCGCTCGACGATTGTCTACTTTTCTACATCTACTTTTCAACGAGTAACTGGCGACAAGCACTGTTCAGCACTGTTCTGGATCTGGGCGCTGGCGTGATTTGGCGTCAAGGCGTCACTGGGCATCGGCATCACTGCCAAAGTGACATTGCGCCAGTGTGGCCAATGCCGACACTGCTGCGTCCGTGCGTCGCCCGAGAAGAGCATCGCGCGCAGTCTCGCAGGGACTGAATTTTACTCTGATTGGCCCTTTGTAGCCACGTGATCGGCGTAAGTAGCTAACGAGGCACGACGCTGCGCGTCACGTGACTTTCGAAAACGCGGGCGAAAGGACTGTCAGGCTGATTTTTCGCTGAATGCGGAACGATGCGATAACGGCGATAAGCTCGAGCTCGTCGAACGCAGCGTGCGACGAAACTGGACGAAATGAAGTGACGAGGGAATCACAGTATAACCAGTATGTTCACTCAACCCTTTTTTTGTGGTTTGCGCCGATCCGTACTGCGCATCGCCATTATTTTGGTTGCGATCAATCAGATGATTTTTGTATGTAAGGTAGTGCAAAGTCGGTGAGACGCCACAGATGCTAAGTAATTGTCGTACGTTCGAGATGAAATATTGGAAAATCAGTGTGACGCGCAGAAACGCTCTTGCAAACGAAACCGGCTGCGGTTCGTTCATTCAATTAAATCGGCGGACGAGGGTACGTTAGTTTCCCCGTCTTTGGATTTTTATCCAAGCAGAACAAGAGTTTTGCTTGCGGGTAAAATCCTCGTACTGGGTACTGGGCCTTCCCACCTCGCCAAGGTCGTACCCATGGGAAGGAAGTACTTTAATCTGTGATATAAAAGCAAGTAACATAGATTTTTCGCGCAAATTTGAAGGAGTCGCGACGCCGATTGCCCCGATTCGTTCCGCGCGCGTTTCATCACTGCCGACTGCGTTGCAGTCGCGTTAGGCTGCGTTCGGAAACGTCATCCGGGTACACACGGGTATACTCCCTTCTCCTTCTAACTCGCTGAGATAGAAAAAGAAGGGAGTATACTCGTGTGCACTCGGGTGACGTTTCCGAACGCAGCCTTAATGGCGATGAAATGAATTGGAAGATCTTGACGCGCGAGATACTACGCGAATCAAGTGGACGGTTAGTAGAGACACGCAGTTGATTAAACAAAACCACAGTTAAGATGAAATATCGTACGCACATTACGCCGCGGTATCGAGCACGTAAATTTCGCGAAAGTATAGTGTAAGTACCATTAATGCATGCTTTGCACAACAAGGAGTCGCGATTACGCGGCACGAAATACACGAGTCACGAAAATAAGAAATATTCATGAGCGAGCGTTGTATGTTGTATCACAGCGTGCTATTACTTGAATCACTTACTTGAATCACGATACGATTTCACGTTATTGTCACTCGGAAATATTACACACACACACTAAGAATATATAAGAATATATAAGAATATATAAAAATCTAAAATATAAATGTGTTGAACTATAAACAAATATTTAGAAATATTTGTAGTATTAAATTTAATGTATTTTTCAGAACGAATCCTTGCAATTAGTACAAACGTGCGGGTTATGTGAAATGATCTATGTGACCAACCAGACTTCGCAAATCACCCTTGCTTGAAAGATTACAAGCGGTATACGACTGATCCTAATACGTTGTACTTTTATCCCTTATTAGGTAAATTATAGCTTTTATTATTATTAGAGTCCCTTTAATCAGAGTCTGGCCAACTTGCAGTTCTGGCAAAATTCTGTGAGAGAGAAGGATATAAGAAAGAAAGAGAAAGCGATATACATTACATATCGACTTATCCACTGATACCGCGATCTCAGATCCTAGGTTCACCCCGGTCTCTAATCACTCGATAGTTCTAATCACTGGTACCGGTTTATTTTTTTCTTCTTTCCTTCGAACTTTATCAAACCCGGAACACCGAACCGATCACACGCGACTCTCGAGCACTTTCTCTTTCTCTCTTATATCTTTTTCTCTTTCTGTTCCTCTTGTTTTTGCTAAGAAATGGCGAATCAATCAAAAGTTGCTACTGTATGACCAGACTCTGATTAGAAGGACTCTAATTATTATTATTATATTTAAGGCTCTTGTCCTCGCTTCTATCTTTGTTATTTATTTCTTTAATATTTTATTTTATTTTATTTTTTTAGAATTTTTGACATGCTATTTCTCGCTTCTGACGTCATCCAAGCAAGGATAGAAGCGGCGAGTAGGCAGGAGCCTTAAGATAAAGCAAGATGTTTTTAAATCATATTTTGCAGATGATGGAGTGACCATAATCAGGAAAAGCAGAATGCCAAACAATGAAGAACAAGTGGTAGCAACGCGATTGTACGAGAGGAATATAAGTATAATAATTTATATAAGCTGGTTCGCGCGCGCGTGGCTGGTTCTACATATAATCAGTCGTATGTCGGAGTTGGATGTCGGAACGCAGCCGATGGTCCAATGAAAGAATTTCTCTTTTGAAAACGAATTTCCCTCATTGGACCAACGGCTACGTTCTGATATCCGACTTCGACATATGACTAATTGTAGAACCGGCCGTGAGAATCGTATAGAAATAATAATGTAAAACAATTTTTTTTATTATTTATAATGTATTTTAATTTTATATTATAGATTCCATTAAGTCAAAACGGGAAGGAGTATTGTCTGAAGTGCAAAATGCTTTATTAAAGAAGCCCCAAAGAAATTCAAATGAAGGCGTAAGGGCCAGGCTGAATCACGACGATGAAGAAACTCTTCTTTTGGAGGTCCAGTTGCGAGAGGCTCTTTGGAACTACAAACTTCCGCTAATACAACGAAACGTAAGGATCACAAAAAATTTGTGGCAGGAAGTGGCAAATGCCTTTTGAACGGAAAAATTACGGCCGACGAAGCAAAAGCAAAATTTAAAAGCCTTCACGACACGTATCGACGAATAATCAGATCGGAAGCGTGCGCCAGTGGATCTGCCAGAAAAGATAGTGGAAAAAAGTGGACTCATTATGATTCAATGGAATTTATGCGAGATTCTTGCTTGCTGAAAACGTAAGAATTATATCTATGTATATAAAGGAAGATGTCCTGACTGACTCACTGACTGACTCACTCATCAACGCCCAGCCCAAACCCCTGAACCGAATTTTTATCAAAAGTATATGAAATAGGGGTAGAATTTTCCGGAGAGTGCCACTATGTGTATAGTTTTTTGTTACCGATTTTCTGGAAATCGGTTTTTCCAATTTTTCTAATTTTTCGGGAAATAATTGACCGAATCTCAAAGAATTGTATACGACGGAATTGAACTTCAGTAGATAAAAAAGTAATATTTTTCAATTTATAGCATTTTAGAGAGAGAGAGAGAGAGAGAGAGAGAGAGAGAGAGAGAGAGAGAGAGAAATAGAGAGAGAGAGAGGGAGAGGGAGAGAGAGAGAGAGAGGGAGAGGGAGAGGGAGACTATTTGCGTGTCTTATTACATATGTCCTCCGGGGCGAGGCCCGGGTAACCAGCTAGTATTTTATATAAATGTTAAAGCTATTATATTTAATATAATCTATAATAAAATAATTTTAATTTCTATAGCACAGTGAGTAACATCGAAGACCCAATGGACAATTTTGGAGATAATGGCGAAAACGCAGAAAACATTGAACCAAGTATGTATTAATAAAAAAATATTCCGTGGTATTGTGTGTACAAGTATTAAAAGAAAATATTTAATAACAATTAAAGTAATTATTAAATCGACCGTAACTGGCAATATATGACGTCTTTCCGATATGAACATAGAAAAACTGTGAGCCAACTTGGTTTGTCGGATTCACACAGCACTTTTTCGGATCAAATCGAGACATTATTAATTTCGACCATGGGTTTTGGTCAGTTGATGTACGTCATATATTGCCAGTTACGGTCGATTTAATAATTACTTTAATTGTTATTCTATATACTGGCGAAAGAAATTTATTATTCTGTTTAAAATATTTAATGTTTATAATGTTTTTTTTTAGATCATGGGCCTCGGAACAAAAAAAGAAGAGGCGATCCTGAGGCGTGTACCAACGCCATAGAACGAATTGCAAGTGCAATATGTGATAATAACGACGTGCCTACTCATCTTCCGCCTCCTCCAGTTCTAGACGAAGTTGATTCTTTCTTGTCGATGTTAGGGTGCCAGCTGCGAGAATTAGTATTACGTAAACGACGAGAGATAATGAAAATAATTTTGGATGTAACATACGATGCTTTGGCAGAACAGTGAATAATATCTATGCTTCTATTTATTAATATAGTTTGTAATGTAATAATAATTTTAGTTTAGGAATAAAATACTATTAAATGTTATATTGTTTTTTATTTTAAAAGAATCAAATTTAAAATTGTTAATAATGTAATAAATTATCATAAAAGCAGATTGAATGACACATAAATATGTAAACAATGCAAATTAATAATTAAGTTAAATGTCAGTTGACAATTTGAATAGAGATAAAATATGATGGTCATATGTACAAATATTAACAATGGTCGAATTGCCACGGTACAGCTCCTTCACTGTTGAAATATCTGCAGAATTCTTCTCGAATTTCTCTAGCTCGACGACTACTCTGTTATTAGTACCGCATTTATTTATGTCACGAAGTCCACTATTTTCAATGGATTTTCTCCAAGAACCAGGAATTAAACCATTTGGACCATCTTGATCAACTTGATGGAGGAACATATTGATTCTCACCAATATCTTGTAAGCGCAGCCAATTATGGAGACATACTATTGCTTGAACTATTTTCATTATTTTTTCAATAGTGCAAATGATTGGTCGCTTCAAAATTCTCCATCTACTCACTAAAATGCCAAAAGTGTTTTCAATTGTCCTTCTAGCATGACTGAGACGATAATTGAAAATTGTTCGATCTTCATTTAAATATTCTCTTCCTGGATAAGGCCGAAGTAAATAATCCGATAGTTGAAAAGCTTCATCGCCCACAAGAATATAAAGCAAAGGTTGTCCATTCGAAGTAATAATTTGCTTCAATAAATTTTTAAAATAAAATAAAGATATGCGTTCCGTATTTACTTCTGTAAATTTTTTAATATTTCTTAAATCTTCTATATATATGATAAATAATATATAACAGCGTAAAACATATACCTTTTATGTATATGTATATATACAAAATATATATATATATATATATATATATATATATATATACAAAATAAATTCGTATGGATAACAATCTAAGATCTAAGACATATGTTACGCTGTAACGCTGCACACACATACACACACACACACACACACACACACACACACACACACACACACACACACACACACACACACACACACATATTTCCTTTTCTTTTTCTTTTTGTCTTGTTTTATCGCGATGCGAGGGAGAGGTACAGGCCGAGGAAGAGGCAGAGGCAGAGGCAGAGGCAGAGGAAGAGGCGGAGCTGGTGAAGAAAAAAATAATCGGGCATCAACATATATATTATTACCAAAAATAATCTTCAATAAATAATAAAGTAACAATTAATATCTATATTTTATTTATGCATAGCTCTCTCTACTCCTAAATTTAACTCCTAAATCCTTTCCTTCCTGAATTAGTGTTTACAAATATTTATTTCATTTTATTTACAATTTTTACATTTATAAATAAATAAATATATATATATATATGTATATATTTTTTAATATGCATATATATATATATATATATATATATATATATGCATATTTAAAAGTTATAAATATAAAAATTGTAAATATGATTAAATAAATATTTATAAATATGACGTAGCGCATCGTCGATTTGCCAACTCCAGACTTGGCAGTCGGCGAGGCACGAGACACGATACCCGAAATGCGTGGCATCGTGGCAACGTCGCATAGCCGGCGCTAGAGACCCTTTAATAAGAGTCTGGCCATCATCACGTATTTCGATATTTCGATTTCAAGCATTATGATTGGTCCGCCATTTTTTCTCTAATGACGTAGTAATATGACGTGATATCATGCGCAGTCCATACTATATGTCGATGATCTAACCTCAGTCTGCATCGTGGAATCAGTGTCGTAATTGAAAAGAAAGTTATACAGATTATCTATTAGAGGATTGTTATATTCAGATTATTAGGTAAGTATTTTTAATTTTACATTATTGTAAAATATCTGTATGAAACAATATAACCTTACGTTTAAGATATAAATTAAACTTACTGTCATCAGTAATAAAAACTTCAAAATTAATTATAAATTCATCCAGTATGTATTACATGTAATAGTTTAATAATAAATGTTATTTTTTCTGATTTATCTATAAATCATTTATGTAGTTATTGAATATTTCAGCAACATGACTGGTTGTGTAGCTCCTGACTGCACAAATTCTGACGAAAAGGGATTTATAATGAAAATTTTTCCCCGAGATCCAGTTCGGCGTGCTCAATGGGCAGCAAATGTTAATAGAAAAGAGTGGATACCTACTGAAAGATCATTTCTTTGTGAAGTATGTTCAGGATTATTTATACAATTGATTATTTATACAATTATTTATACCTCATGAAGCATGTTTTTATCGTGTGACTCTAAAATGAAATATTTAAGATTTTACTATTTATTATTTCAGGTACATTTCGCACACGATATGTGGGAAAATAACCGAGTTGACGGAAAAAGAAAGCTTAAGATAAATGCTGTGCCAACGATATTCGGAAGTAAAGCCAAGAAGATCGTAAGTTCTAAAAATCAAAAGCATGATATAAGAGGCAGATGCAAATTTATGGAAAAGCATTATATATTTATTTAAAAATTGTAAATTAGTAATGGTAAATCTTAAATATTTGATTTCAGAAAAGTCACCGTGAAAACATGAGACATACTTCACTGAATGATGAGGTAGGCTGTGTTAACGAACATAATGTACCAGTACAAAGTATTGTACCAGTACAAAGTATTGTACCAGTACAAAGTATTGTACCAGTACAAAGTATTGTATCAGTACAAAATGAAGAAGAAAATAACGATTGCGAGAATGAACTGCAATTAGAAAGTGCCAAAAGTAAAAAAGAAAATAGTGAAGTTAAAAACATGTCGCGTACAATAAAAAAACAGAATCAAATTATATGTGAACAATCACGTATAATTAAAAAGCAGAATGTCAGACTAAGAAAATTTAAAAAATGCTTGCTTACTGTACGACATGACTTAAAATTGAAAAAGAAACAAAAAGAGCAATCTAATTATGCAGCTCTGTTAAGTAAGCTACAAGAAATCTTCACTGACGATCAAATTGCAGTTTTAAAGAACAATAAAAGAGCAAAGAAATGGAGCAACAAATCGATCATGAAAGCACTTCAATTAAGGTTTTCTTGTGGCATCACCGGTTACGAAGAACTTCGTCGCCAGAAATTTCCTTTGCCAGGACTTAGAACGTTACGAAGAAAAATAGAAAATTTTAAATTTGAAAGCGGAATTTCGGACGATATTTTCAATTTTTTAAAATTGAAGGTGTCGAATTGGAACGAAATTGATAAAGAATGTTGTTTAGTATATGATGAAATCAGCATTTCATCAGGAAAATTTTTTGATAATTCTTCTCAAAGTTACATTGGTGATGTAACTTTACCAGAACATACAGGTATAGCGTCACACGCTATGGTATTTATGTTATGCGGTATTGCATGTCGTTGGAAACAAATTATTGGTTATTTTTTTACAAGTGATGGGTTTAATGGCGCTATATTGCAACCAATAATAGTTGATATACTTCACAGAGCCAACTCAATAGGTCTTACCGTAAATTCCATTACCTCCGACATGGGATCTTGCAATCAGGGTTTATGGAAAGCGTTTGGGATTACGGCTGGAAAGTACACCAAATGTATAAATTATGTCACACATCCAGTTGACTCTAATCGTAATTTGTATGTTATCGCGGATGTGCCCCACTTATTAAAAAATTTAAAAGCGTGTATTTTAAATAATAAGTTCCTCTTACTACCTAAAAATATTGTACGTAAATATAATTTGCCAACAGATATGGTACAAGCAAAACACTTCGAAGAAATAATTTTAGCACAAAAAGAACTTCAATTTTTATTAACGCCAAAATTAAGTATAAACGATGTCAATACGAAGAATAATTTCGATAAAATGCGCGTCAATAAAGCGAAAAATTTATTGAGTCATGAAATGAGCACTGCTTTGGAGTTTTTAGCCGATGAAAATTCAAAACCAGAATACATTGCTACAGCATTTTTTGTTAAAATGATAGTAAAATGGTATACGATTATGACTTCAAGGCACTGCTGCATTTCTTTGGGTACAAAAGACTTGGAGAAATATAAAGATACTGTTTCATTTTTAAATGAAATTATAGAGATATTTAGTAATCTTCATATTGGTAACAAAGGAGATTTTAAACCTGTTCAGAAGGGAGTTATTATTTCAACTAAATCTATTTTAGAATTGGCAGATTATCTGTTTCGTGAGAGAAAATTTCAATTCTTACTGACAGGTAGACTTACGCAAGACTGCGTAGAGAATCATTTTTCTGTTCTTCGAAGTAAAAATGTTACATTAAATGCTTTACAATTTAAAAATAATCTTAAATTAATTGCCACTTCTTTATATATGCGTTCAATTTCTCGAGCTAATTACGAAGAAGATGATGCGCGATATGTAACAGGTTTCCTTGATGTAATTGCTGAACACAAATGTGAGTCTCGTAATGAATCAAATGCCAATCTATCGTACGAACCAACAACTCAGGAAGTAGAAGAATTGAATACTGTAGAATGTAATATTTTATATAGTATCGCTGGATACATTGTAACAAGCATTAAAAAAAATACAAAACTTTGTAAGCATTGTATTGGAAGTTTAGGTTCTACTCATCGAAATTTGTCCCAATATGCGAGATTAGTACGATTGCGAAGTTATAAAAACAACACATTGTTTTATGTAAACAATCAAACATTTCAGTTATTTAAAAAAATGGAGTATATGTTTAGGCGGTATCAGAAATCGTGCAATAACAATCGTGGTTACAAAAACTTTTTAGTTGCTACATTTTTAGATATTTTGAGTAACAGTCATATTTTGTTGTGTCATAATTTACATTTAAAGATAGCAAATAGATATGCAATTTACAGAATGAGGATAGCGAATAACAAAACAATTGTTAAACGTAAATATTATGACAGTAAGTCAATGGCGATGCACAGTGCAATAAAATAAAACAAATTGTTACATTTTATTCTTTTAATTTATTCCCTGATCATCGAATGGTTAAATTTTCACTTTGAGGTTATAGTGATAATATAACGTACTCGATTTCCTGACTCGGAGTCGGGTCTAGTCAGTAAATTGAATACGTTTATAATTATACGCATGCTCTGAAGCTACCCCCACTTAGATTAGAGAAAAAATGGCGGACCAATCAAAACGCTCTAAAATCAGATTTCTGATGGCCAGACTCTTATTAAAGGGTGCCGAATAAGGGTCTCTAGACGCGACGGGCGGCGAGAGCGGCCGAACGTGATTCGGCCGGATTCGGAAGCTCCCGGCCACTCCCGCCTCGACTCGCCGCGCGCTGAAGAGTGGTTCGTGATACCGGATACACCGTAAGGGTGCGTCCCCATGGAGAAAGAAATAGCGGAACGGAACAGTAACGGAAAAGCTATGGTGGGGGGTTAGCCAATGAGAGTAATTCCGTCTTAAGCCTCATCTACAATAGACGCACAGGCCGCGTCGCAAGTCGCAGTCGCAAGAATTGACCAATCACAGTCTATTGTTCTCCTTGCGGTCGAAGAATAGTGAACTGTGATTGGTCAATTCTTGCGATTGCGACGTGCGACGCGGCCTGTGCGTCTATTGTAGATAAGGCTTTAATTCCGTTCCGCTATTTCGTGGCCGGGATCCCCATGGCAAAAATTTTCCGGAACGGAACAGTAACGGAACACAATTCCACGCAATTCTACGCCATTGTCGCAAACCGGCAAACATAGTCGCATAACCTGTACGCAACGTGTATTTTGTTATAATCGCTGGTAATTGTGCTTTAAAGACACTGAGAACTGCTGAGAACAGGCTCGCTAAATGTTTAATAAAAAATTCGCCTACAAAAGTATTATAATATTCTAAATCTAAAGTATATCAATTAATTCACACGACATGGTAAAGTATTCATTATATGTATATGTATTTTATCTACCAACAAGGTGTATGTATAACAACTAATATATTTATATATTTTAATTTTTTAGGAACAATATAAGTGTGGGTATTGCAGTTGGATATTAAAACATGACCAACTTGAACAGTATTCTTGCTTTGCGAACAATCTACATTTATTAGTGATGGATAATGAAAGAAGACTTTTCATAACAGGTAATAAAAATTTCTAAAATTATATTGTTAATAAATTGTTTAAATTTATCCACAAGCGATCTTTTTGTTTTCTTCCTCTTTGTTTCACCGGCAAACTACTATCGTACAACGCGGGTCTGTTTTTTACAGCTAAGATGAGTTCCTCATCCAGCCTATCTTTATCTTGCACATTATCTTCGTTAGTTTCGTTAAGGTCCTCATCCAGCCTTTATCTTGCACATCCATCTTTATCTTGCACATTGTCTTCGTTAGTTCCGTTGAAGTTCTCATCCAGCCAATATTCATCTTGCACATTATCCTCGTTGGTTTCGTTAGTCTCGTTTCCTGCAATAACAATTTATTAGTAAAGTAATTTAAACAATTTATTAACAATATAATTTTAGAAATTTTTATTACCTGTTATGAAAAGTCTTCTTTCATTATCCATCACTAATGAATGTAGATTGTTCGCAAAGCAAGAATGCTGTTCAAGTTGGTCATGTTTTAATATCCAACTGCAATACCCACACTTATATTGTTCCTAAAAAATTAAAATATATAAATATATAATAATAAGAGAAATAGGATCGACAATATACAATCAAGAATTAGAAGCCTTGCGATCCAAGCCTAGTTCTTTGACGGCCTTATGTTAGTTTCTGTATATATATATACTATATATATACATATAATTTTTCCAACAAACTGCGCGCCGATTAATGTCGGACTTTAAAACACAGTTATTGTTAGAATTAAAAACCCTTCCCTCCCCGGAATTAAATCGACTCGATTTAATTATCTAAAAACTGTAAAGAATTTTATTGCGAAAAAATTGCCTCAGCCAGGGTTCGAACCTGGAACCTCCCTCATTCCGTGTAGGGCGTCGTACCAATTCGACCACCGAGGCATGTGGCAATGTTTATCGCAATAACCGGTGATAATAGTTTGGAACGTTTTACTCAGGCGACGTGAATAAATAATAATAAGAGAAATAGGATCGACAATATACAATCAAGAATTAGAAGCCTTGCGATCCAAGCCTAGTTCTTTGACGGCCTTATGTTAGTTTCTGTATATATATATACTATATATATACATATAATTTTTCCAACAAACTGCGCGCCGATTAATGTCGGACTTTAAAACACAGTTATTGTTAGAATTAAAAACCCTTCCCTCCCCGGAATTAAATCGACTCGATTTAATTATCTAAAAACTGTAAAGAATTTTATTGCGAAAAAATTACCTCAGCCAGGGTTCGAACCTGGAACCTCCCTCATTCCGTGTAGGGCGTCGTACCAATTCGACCACCGAGGCATGTGGCAATGTTTATCGCAATAACCGGTGATAATAGTTTGGAACGTTTTACTCAGGCGACGTGAATAAATAATAATAAGAGAAATAGGATCGACAATATACAATCAAGAATTAGAAGCCTTGCGATCCAAGCCTAGTTCTTTGACGGCCTTATGTTAGTTTCTGTATATATATATACTATATATATACATATAATTTTTCCAACAAACTGCGCGCCGATTAATGTCGGACTTTAAAACACAGTTATTGTTAGAATTAAAAACCCTTCCCTCCCCGGAATTAAATCGACTCGATTTAATTATCTAAAAACTGTCTGTAAAAAATATAGTACATATATATACAGAAACTAACATAAGGCCGTCAAAGAACTAGGCTTGGATCGCAAGGCTTCTAATTCTTGATTGTATATTGTCGATCCTATTTCTCTTATTATTATTTATTCACGTCGCCTGAGTAAAACGTTCCAAACTATTATCACCGGTTATTGCGATAAACATTGCCACATGCCTCGGTGGTCGAATTGGTACGACGCCCTACACGGAATGAGGGAGGTTCCAGGTTCGAACCCTGGCTGAGGTAATTTTTTCGCAATAAAATTCTTTACAGTTTTTAGATAATTAAATCGAGTCGATTTAATTCCGGGGAGGGAAGGGTTTTTAATTCTAACAATAACTGTGTTTTAAAGTCCGACATTAATCGGCGCGCAGTTTGTTGGAAAAATTATATGTATATATATAGTATATATATATACAGAAACTAACATAAGGCCGTCAAAGAACTAGGCTTGGATCGCAAGGCTTCTAATTCTTGATTATATAAATATATTAGTTGTTATACATACACCTTGTTGGTAGATAAAATACATATATAATGAATACTTTACCATGTCGTGTGAATTAATTGATATACTTTAGATTTAGAATATTATAATACTTTTGTAGGCGAATTTTTTATTAAACATTTAGCGAGCCTGTTCTCAGCAGTTCTCAGTGTCTTTAAAGCACAATTACCAGCGATTATAACAAAATACACGTTGCGTACAGGTTATGCGACTATGTTTGCCGGTTTGCGACAATGGCGTAGAATTGCGTGAATTGTGTTCCGTTACTGTTCCGTTCCGGAAAATTTTTGCCATGGGGATCCCGGCCACGAAATAGCGGAACGGAATTAAGACGGAATTACTCTCATTGGCTAACCCCCCACCATAGCTTTTCCGTTACTGTTCCGTTCCGCTATTTCTTTCTCCATGGGGACGCACCCTACACCCACACCGTTGAAGGCATTTGATACCGTTCCCGGATTTCCCGTAACTGCATCGTGCATCCCGCATCAAACCTGCACTTGAAAGAATTTCATCTCGCTGTGGAGAACGATTAACGTTCGCTCGGACCGTCCTGCGCCTCCATTACGCTCCGATTAGATTTAGATAAAGAAAGCTCAATTACAGACGCGTAAAACATTTCATATTCAGTCAGATGCATCCTTCGTAACACTTTCTCAACATAACCTTCAAGCCTTCGACCCTTCATTCCCTTCAAGCTTCAAGCGTGAGATTATCTTTGGTTAGGCAATAACACGACTTTTCTATCACGGCTCTTTCACGGTTGACAGAACGCGCGGAAGAATGCCGGCGCCAAATTCCATCAGCGTAGCCGTAATATGTTCCAGTAACATGAACAGGAGCATGGAGGCGCACGCTTTTCTGAGGTAGGCAATCGGTCGGCACGTCGGCAAGCGCTCAACAACTCGCAATGATTAACCGATTGAAACAGCTGAAATTAACAGATTGTTTAATTAGTTTATTAGCATTGGCCTAGCAATTGCAGCCTATACATTGTGACTTTCTTCTTGTAAAATGCAATATTTGCACTTGTAGAATTGTAAAATATCTCGGAAATATTCTTCAACGAAATATCAAATATAAATTGATTTCGAGCCTTCTGAATTGCAATATTTAATGGTTGAAATAAAACATGAGAAATTGTGAAGCATGGGAAACGCAGAATATTTATTTGAGAACATGATTGTTTCAGCAAAAAGGGATTTAATGTAAAATCATTTGGAACTGGCGACAAGGTCAAACTACCCGGTACCGCCCCAGATCGCCCTAACATCTATGACTTTGGAACTTCATACGATGAGATTTACAATGATCTATTGATGAAAGACAAGCAATAGTATCCTTTGCATATAAATAAGCCTTTTAGTATTTTTCTGACATATGCAATATTATATTATAATGATGTAAATTTATTTCTAATTTTATTTATTTTTTTTTCAAAGTTCTAGTAAGCTACTAATTTTAATTCATCTAAATAAAAAATATCAAGTTTTTCTCCGTACAATGCCATTGTTTTTTCTATATTATTTATTCTTTAACAATTAGTGTAGTTATACACAGAATGGTTTATTGCATATGTTGGATCGGAACCGTCGGATAAAACCCAAGCCGGAACGTTTTCAATTGTCCAAGGATAAGTTCGATATTCTAATTACGTGCGAGGAACGTGTGTACGATCAAGTGATCGAATGCATGGAATCTAGACCTAAAGAAGATAATCAACCTGTGCATTTGATCAATATTGATATTCAGGATAATCATGAAGAGGCCACAGTAGGATCGTTTCTTATATGCGAACTAGTGACAGTGGTATATACATATTTATATATATATATATATTTTTTTTATATTTTCGAAATATTCTAATTTATAATATGCAAATTTTTATATTTTAGTTGGCGAATAGCGAAGACTTAGACAATGATATAGATGAACTACTCCATGAATTTGAATCCAAGTTTGCAAGAACAATATTGCACACTGTGTTATTTTACTGAAAATCTGTTGTCGACACAGAAATCATCAGGAATCTGGTGTTCATCAAACTTGAAATTTATTTATAATGGAGGTTAAATTATGTATAATTTAGTGCACATATATGCGTGTATATATATATGTATATATATATGTATGCATGTATGTATGTATGTATATATGTATGTATGTATATTCATCCACCGAATCGTGTGGACTGAATCTTGACTCGAACGGAAAAATCCGCTTGTGCTTCCTACTTGACGATTATTCCCATGGAATCTAACTAACACGGTCCACTGTTGAAGTTAATATTCTAATTGATTATGAGATTCCCATCTCCCACCATGATTAGAAGGATCTATAAAATGGTATCAATCTTTAGCCGTAAAACTGAGATATTGGGAATAAAAGATAAATGCAGAGGGTATAAAATATAAAATACCATATTTTAGCATATATATACATGTATCATTCACGATTACATCTGAATATAAATCTGCAACATGCGTGTGGTTTTGCAATCATACAGCTATATTACATAGCTGTTACAAAGCTAAGATTCAGAAAATGCAAAATGGTACTTTTCGCACATTTTTGTACTCAATGTTGGTCAAGATGAGCGTATAATCTTCGAGCCTTCTCACGTTTATTCTTATTAACGTGTTTATTTATCATTTTCCATGGTTTCTTGATTTTATCCGAGTAATCATCGGTCGATTCTGTCAAATTAACCGTTGATCCCGCGTGCCTGAAAATCAATTTTACCAATCAAGTGAATTTTATATATGAAAATATGACAGTTTAATGATATAATGTACATATATTTCAATCGTGTGTGATGATCGTCATTCGATTATTAGAATTCAAACACATTTTAATAGACCTTATAATTATTGTCGCAACATTATAAATGAGCGACTATTTAAATAAAGCCAACATTTTGACATTACGTTGTAGAGTATTTTAGCATAGGTCCAACAATCTTCTTGACATGTATATCCTGGAAGAACTTTTGATCCACGTCGTTGATTGTTACTCGACATCCTTCATTTACGCGAACTGTTCGGGGTGGTACGTGCCTGTTCGCGGATATATTGCGACGTCGCGGCGGAAACGTGTGAAAGCGCTCTTGCTCGAACGTTGGCGGTGCAACGCAATATAGCAATCTACCATTAACAAAATCCTTTAAAATGTATCTAGCCGAACGTGGATTATCCGGCTGACCATTCTGCGTCATAAAACCTCTATTATCTGCAAACAAATACGATATCAATTTGTACAAATATACATTATAATTATTATAAATGTGAACATAAAAATAATTTATATATGCAACATGAGACATGAACACATAAATATATATAATTGGAGTATAGTTCTGAAATTTTAATTTTAGCGCGCGGACATTTCGTCAATATAAAGCGATTACATACAAGCGTGCGCGTTCAAAAGCTCTTCTGCGGTTGGTGCGCGATTCGAGTCCTCTCCCTCGGGTGGCGTAGGTAACATAAAACCATACAGGTCCTCCAGAATATGCCTAGGTATCAATGTAGCCAGTAACGTAATCGCCGGTACGTGGTCTCGCATCTGATCAATCGACAGTATGCCATTCAAGATCATCTCGGCTTTTGTACAAACAAAGCTTGGCATTACCAAGCCTGGGCAGTCACACAATAGTAAATCCTTGTCTAAATACAACGTTTGAAAATGCTTAGTTTTGCCTGGGGTGGCAGACACGGAAACCTTTTTGTCCATGAGCAAAGCATTGATGGTGGAACTTTTTCCAACGTTCGGATATCCCACCAAACCGATTGTCGTCACTCCATTTGTGTAGGTTTTATTACCGCTATAAATTATTTTAAATAATTGCACAAGATCGTTCCTGTTTAATAATTTCGGCGAATTAACTATTTTCTTCGTTTTGCCTTCCAAGTCTGTATCAAAGATTTTTAAATTCTCCATCGCGCATTGAGCTTCCGTTTGCTTATCAACAGCAGTTTCTATATTAGGTACAGTACACGTATCATTGTCAACCTCGGTACCATCCTCCGCACTGGCATATTCCGATTCCGAAGCAAATTCCGAGTTAAACTCGTCAGTACTATAGTCATCTATTTCATCAAGACGATCATTATCATTTTCATCTATCGATTTTGCTTCATCTTCATCCTCTTCTTGTATCTGCTGTTTCTCTGCTGCTAACGTAGCAGAGAAAAAAGCCACCTGTACATTTATGTCCGTAAAATATTTTGCCCACGTATCTCTTTGCTCGTCCGTTAAGAAGTCTGCTTTATTAAGAAGAATCATATTTAATTTGTCAGGATTTATTTCTTTAACATAACGTTCCAAGTCCTCGCAGCGAAAGAGCAATGGGTTGCGTGCGTCAACAATTTGTACAATCACGTCGCTGCGTTCCACCACTCTCCACAATTGTCGCCAGAACTCCAAGTTCCTCTCATAAGGCGTCAATATCAATCCCTCGACTTGTTGCAACGTAGCCAAATGACGTCTCCACTCCAAGAATGCCTCTTTCTCAAGAGTGTGTAATTCTTGAGCGTTTATGGAACTATTCCATTTCGGCCTTCTAGGTATCTTAACAAGGCCTTTGTTTCTTTCTTGCACCTCCAATACTTTCTCCTTTTCATTCTTCGAGAGCAAGCCACCACTATTGGGATTCACAAATTTAATATTTAATTTCTCTGCGTTAAACTCTGTTCCTGCGAGTTCAGCGGTCGACAGAAACTCTTGAAACGAGCTCTCCTCTGTAACCGATTGCAAGTTGAGTCGGCCCCAATCGTAACCGTCATTAATCTCTGTAGTGTGAAGCTACATGATGCACGAAAAGAAAAAAAAACCTGTTATAAATAATAGCTCTCAATGACCTATTTACAAATATATACATATATATCGGTAGTAGATTTATATAGCAACTCGTTTAGTCTTTGACGAATTTATCATAATGTAAACAAAATGTAAATAAAACGACAGAACGCTTTTCTAAATTGCATCGTTTATGAGACATATTAGTTGCTTTCCATTTACATCAAAACTCAGATAAATCTCACTATTGTCAGCTCCGAAATATTTTCAAATCGCCCTACTCTGGGAAAGACACACGTGATGACACTCGAACGAGGAGGTTAAAGCAAATTCATTATTTTACCATAGACGGCTCATTGCTGTTCCTTTTAATTTTCCTGGATCCAAATCGATCCCTGATTAAAGATTTTCCTAAATTACTGCCTCCTCCTTTGCCTCTTTTGCCCATGGTCTCTACTAAATAATATTTTTCTCTCTTGCAAAAGCAGCATGTGCGACTGTGTGACTTGGCCACTCTACCACTACTCTGCCTGCCTCACTGCCTGAGCCCCTGAGCGCCTGACCTGACTGACTCTGCCTGACTGTCCAACTCGTCCAACTTCTGCCAGTTGAACAATCAGAACAATTAGAAGATTGAAGGTTACGTTTTGGAAAACATAACCTCACACGAGGAAGTGAGTGTAGTAGGACCGTGCAGTGTGCACTCAGTTGCACAGTGCGCAGTCCGATAGTGCTATATGGATATGGCTTGGCTAAATGTCGATGTCTAATTGCCTATCAGCCTACATAGAAAAGAATCGAAACTCTCTCTCACATTACATATTATTAGAAAATGAAAGCCATTTATTGATAATTAATAAATAACGCAAAATATGTATATCCCTTGAAATAAATCGACGGATATATCGCCTATTACAATTCGTGTTCCTAACGTGAAACATAATTCAGAAGATTCAGAAATCGAAACAGATGAAATCGAATTCCGATGAAATTGATACACGAGAAAATGTTCCTTATCTTTTTATGTGTAACTATAAAAACACGAGCCTATTTATACTATGAAACATAACTCGCGTTGAATCGTCATCATTATCGGTTTCGATCTCTGACGTAATCTATATTTTCTTTCAGAATTTTATCATGATTCGATATTCGCTCAATTATTACATTTGCGTATTATACAAGATCAAAGAAAATCGATATAAATTCAATCGGGATAATTGTGACATTAAAATAATTTCGAACAATAAATCTAATAATTGTTACGTAATTATAAAAAAATATAATTATTATACATATATATATGTATATATATATATATATATTTAACAGATATCATGTCTAAAAGTACTAACAATAAGAGAATTATTACAAGCTTTCAAATCAGTAGCGTGAAATAAATTCACAACTTATAAGCTTTAAATGGACAACTTTATAATCAAAATTGTAAATGTGAGAAACACGTTTTTCCAATTTGCTCACAATACCCTTGCTTCAAACTCGATAATGCTATTTAAAAACTTATATCCTTTTTAAATCCTTTGTAAATAAATATTCTTTATTCCTTTATGTCACGATTATCCCAGTTGAGTTCGCTCGTTTATCGTATATCGTATATCGTACAGTTAGTATAGTACAAGCGAAAATAGAGCAAAAACAAAGGATGCTTTATGTTATTCCGTTTTATTAATAATAGATAGACTGTTCCGACACTCTCACGCCCTTCAGACGACAGACAGCGGACACAAAGTCAATCGTACATTCGTGCTCAATCTCTTCTGGGATTATGCATCATCCGACGCGATTAACGCGCATTTGTCGAGCTCCATATACGGAACAAGAATTTCCTCGCAAGGCAGCTTGTGAACAGTTTCTATCGGAATAATATTCGTGTCGTCGATCCTTAATGCATTATATTACAATTTCGTTTATCTCGAAAAAAAAAGCTGTTTATTCTGTGGCAAACTGCACCATACAAATCAACTGAATTCAGAATAAATCAAAATCTGAGTCAGCGATTCATTCTCTCTTTCTCTCTCTTCTTTCTCCTCTAAAGAAAGAAAGTTTAATTAATTCACCTTCTGTACAATCGATCCTCGTAGATCTAGCATAGAGCGCTCGATCGTTAGCTCATTATATCATTAGCTCACTATATCATATATATATATAATATGAATATAGGGTACTTTCCCACACATGAGTAAAAGAGTTCGCGATCGTCACTCGTGGACGCCGGCATATTATCTTATATACCTACTGAGCCAAAGTTTTACTCAACAGTTCATGCAAGATCGTTTATACCGAGGTATAAGAACATTGTCCATAATCACGCACAGTTCTGAGAAATCTCTTCAATAATTGTCTCTTCCCCTCCCTCCTCTCGATTGATCGTTGTCACGTCCTCTACCGCGATTACTATAGCCACTCCTGCCCATACTGTCGCCACCGCCACGATTCATGCCGCGATTCGGGCCGTTCTTGCCAAAGTTGCCAAAGTTGGAGTTGAAACTGTTCAACTGACCCTGTGGATTTTGGCCGCGGAAATTGGGCCCGAAGCCTGGTCGGTCAAAGTTCATCGGGGCGACGTTTGGTCCGCGAAAGTTGGGCGGTCCCTGAAAACTGTTGCCAAACGGCGGCGGGCCCTGATTCGGTCCAAAAGGCAGCATCGGACTCGGTCTAAAGTGATTCGGGCCGAAATTGCTGTTCGGCGGTGGCCGGAAGTTGGGTCCGAAACTACCGGGCGGTGGTCCATTGGGACCAAAACCCGGATGCATGTTCGGATGGTGCGGCATCATATGTGGTGGCATTGGGCCATCCATCCCAGGTATACCAGGATGCGGTTTACCTTGCATGCCAGGATGCTGCGACATGTTGGGATGCGGCACTAGACTCGGTATCGGCGGTGGCATGTTGGGATTAATATTTTGCATGTTATGATGATTCGGCAGATGGTGCATGCCAACCATATTACCATGTATACTGTTGCCCATACCGCCAGGACCCATCGCTATGCCGTTGTCACGCTTGTCGAAACTGTTGCTGGCAAACGTGCCGTCCAGTTTGCCACGTGAGCCATCAGCCTTCTCATCGTCCCAACGGCCGCCGACGTTATCGTGCTCCCGTTCGTCGTAATCATCATCATCCAGAGACTTGGACGATAGGAAATTGCCGATGTTGCGAAAATCCTTGTCCGCGAAACTGTTGCCGCGCGAATCGTACTCGTTGCGTGAGCCGGGTCTGCCAAGGCCAGCGGATATGTTAAACCTGAGATCCTCATCACCGCGATTGCCACTCCTCATTGAATCGATATGAAGACTCCTCCTGTGATCCTCATCCTGGCCGCTATGGAAGGAATTGTTCTCCGCGAGAGGATTTGACTTGCCAATGCCGAACCTCAGATCGGTGTCGCTGGATTGCGAGTCCTCCGTAATCACACCACCGAAAACCGGCTGATGCATCTTGGATATGCGATCGCTAGCTCCACCATCGCTCCAGCCGATCAATTGATCGAACTTGCGCTTGCCGCCGCGATTCAGTGATTTCAACAGCTCCGGATTCTGTGCGAATTTGGAGCTGGGCAAGGGTGGTGGCAAATCTATGTTGGGCACTTTAGAATAATCGATCTCGCCGTCATCCTGCAGATACTCCTCGGCCTCGTCCACGTTGTCCGGTGGACCTACCACGTCCCGCAGTTCTTCTATTTCACCAGAGAATACTAACTTGTTTATGGCATCGGTCCCTTTACTGATTGCTTCCGCCAGTTTGGAGCCAGCTAAAATATACGATTGAGTTTAAGAACTAATTGCGTATTTTTTAAAATCAATGTGCTTAAGAGTCATATATATTTTACTAAAATGCACTGCTTACATTCCACAGAAATCATTTTCCCATATAATATAATGGCGTTGGGCGTAACTTCGTTTAGTGGTACAGCACCCGGCGTTGTCTCTATTAATTGATTGACAAACGCATTAAGAGCTTCAACTTGCTCAATATCCTCGGCTTCCATTTCGTTCCACTGCGCTTGGAAATTTCGCGGTATCGGTTTACTATACGGAACTTTCTTGTTGGCGAATTTCTTGCCCTCGTCCACCGCATGATCCAAATCCAGACCCGGAATTCCACCGTTTTTGTCCTCAGATTCACAATCTGCGTTGATTCTGTCCTCTGGTCCCATACCAGGTATCACCGCTGCTTCGTCAGCTAAGAAAAATGAGAGAGAATATTTTAGAGTAAAGAATATTTATATTAAATTTTATATAACGTTCATCATATATAACGTTAAAATAATTTTAAAATGAAATATTCAGTACCGATTTCGTGATCATCGATACCGGCCGAACCTGCCGGTAATGTATTGAGATTGTATTTGTCTCTCATCAAATCTCCCGGTCTGTTACGCGTCCAAAACTTAGACGTGTGATCGTTACTCCCAGAACACAAAATATGTCCCAGTGGATGCCAAGCTAATGTCCAAACTATGCTGTCGTGAGCCTGTTCTATCGCTCCCACTTCCTTGTCCGCTCTGGAATTCAAGATAAAAGTTACATAATTAACTGCAATATTAATTTAGTATTAAGAAAAATAATAACAAAAATAATAATAATTATATAAAATTAGATGATTATGTAAATAAAATCACAGGCAAAAGCAATGATATGTACCCAACGTGCCAGAAGAGTATGGCACCGTCACTACCGCCACTACAAAAAAGACCTTCGTGGCTTGGATGCCACGCGACGCTAGACGCCTCTTTTTTATGGCCACGAAAAGTCTGAACTTCTTGACTAAGATTCCTGAGGTCGAAAAGTTTTAAGAGATGATCTCTTGATGCAGTCACCAACCAGTTACCGTTCTCATTCCACTTGACATCCATCACGGTCGACTTATGTGCATGCAGAGTTGCCAAAGACTGCCCAGTCTTCGGATCCCAAAGTTTCACTGGTTGCTGATTGTCTTTACTGCCAGAAATGACTAGACTCTTTTGTGGATGCCAATGCACGCACTTGACATCCGCACCATGACCTGTGGAAAGAATACTATGAAGTGCTATACAATACTAAATACACATACATACATGCTCATATATATGTATGTATGTATATACGTATGTATATGATAAATATATAATCTATAAAAAGAGTAAAAATAAGTGTGTCAAAACCAAGCTATTTAAGTAATGAAATAAACGAAGAAATAAATTTCATGTAACGTTAATAAATGAAATCAAAGATTTATACCCCTGAGAATTCGTTCCTCGTGACAGCGAAGAAAATCCCAAATTCTGACAGTCCCATCATCACTGCAGGTTGCCAATTTGTGATCCGTTGGGCTGAAACTACCCGCCCAAAAAAAAACAAGTTACATTTGAACAATTTGCGTTACCTATTGTACATAATAAAAAATTGCATTAATATTTGCTAATATTTATAATGAAAAATTAAAAATGAGCTTGAACAATTTATTAAATAATTTACGAGATACTGAAAAAGCATTAACCGTTTATTATAATGCAACATTGTGGCGTATAAAAAATTCATATAATCAGTTTAAGAAGCAAGAGATCAAATAATAGTTTAATATCTTGAAATGGCTAAGAAAATGAATACAGTTGTTGTATTTATGAATTTTTATTGAAAGTCATTTTACAGACAAATTAAATTATTTTGGTATAGCAAAGTGAAGAAAAATCTAATAAGAAAGAGTAGTAAAGTAGTTATCATATATTGTGAAGAAATGATATGAAAGACATGATACATCTTACGGACATTGTTATGGTATAACTCGCTAGTCTTTAGTATGAGTCAAACATTCAATTGCCTACATTTATTACTGATTCCTCCATTATTTTTATTATAATTACCGCATGCAATATTAACATATATGCATGTATACACGAAAAAAAAAATAGAAAACGCGTTATGAAATTATTGACATTCTTTGTGGATTTCTTTATTTAAAAAAATTGTAATTGTGTACAGATGCGTAATTTGAAGAAAAATCTTTTCAAAATATGCTCTAATTGCATCGATTTATTTATTTATTTATTTTCGTTTAACATAATATATCTCAAATCACGATTAGAAATCAATGTTGAGTAGATGTAAATTATAATTAAATGTATATCAAGTTGTCATTTTATAATAGTTGGTAGCTTCCATTTGATGATTCTCCCTGTATACTTGTTGCTGATATTGAAAGCAATATATGCGTGAAGAGGCAGAAAAAAAATACTAGCAAACGTGTACACAGAGCAATGCACACATATGAGTGAAGTATATTCCCGAATTTTACTAACAGATGTAATAGAAAACATATAACCGAATCTTATGAATACGTCATTGTGAGGAATAGACAGAGATCAGTAATAAAAAAGGAACCTTTATATGTATAAATATATATTGTAAATAAACAAAAAACCATCCGCGACAGTCATATCTGGCACTCAAGTAAAAACCCATTATTTATCGGAAGTAAAACGGTTTCATCTTGATAAAACTAAGATTGATTTTTGATGCCACATGACTACCGAGTGATGTATTAAGAGCAATATTGTTTTCAAAATTTAATGTTTATTGCACAAAAAAATGTCCGAAGTGTACATGAATTATGTCTTATATTTGTCTGTTACGCTTTCTCTCTCTCTCTCTCTCTCGCTCTCGTTCTCTCTCTCTCGCTCTCTCTCTCTCTCTCTCTCTCTCTCTCTCTCTCTCTCTCTCTCTCTCTCTCTCTCTCTCTCTCTCTCTCTCGTCTGCGAAAGGGCACAAGTGACACATAAAACTAAAGATAAAATATTTTATTTTCATAGCCATGCAATAATAATGTCTTTATTTAACTTTATTGAAACTTAAATGATATAAAGAAGGACACAGGATATTTCATCTTTTATTTATCATTATATGGGAATCTCGACTAGGTATTGCCATATATGTATATATATATATATATTTCTTTTTTCTTTTATTTATCTAAAGCATACATCTTTGCCGAATAAATAATCTAGCCACATAAACAGCTTAAAACGAGAGCCATAAGGACCTAATAGCATTATAATAACTTAATTTAAAATTTGTGCCACTTTGATGTGTGATGAGCGCATTATCGATACTATATGGAGTAATTAGTTAATCGAGAGTTAGGTCCCCAGGACTCTACAAATACAAATCATAAATTATGTCGATACGCGCATATATGTACGCAAAAAATGTACACTGTCCTTGTATTGATTTCTATGTCGCGATAAAAAACGGGGTAAAAATATTTACTTATATTTATTAGCTTTGCAAATTGAGTTTATTTTTAGATTTATTGCTTTAAAAATATAATTTGCCATAAATTATATCGAAAACATTTTACGGAAACTATTCCATTCAGAAAATCTTCTAATTCGGCAAAAGATATCGAAACTTTTTTTTTTACACGAATTTGATTTGAAGGCATTTAACAATTAGCATTATTACGAACATGGTTCATCCCACGTTTCACGACGAACGTTATATTTCATTATATTCTATCCAATGTTTTATATCGAGACTCGTTAAAAATCACCTGTGTACCCATACAAGAATCGCTATTGCTCTGCCAGAAAAGGCACAAAACCAGAAAAGGAAGAGAAGAAGAGTCACGTCCGATATCCTAACTACGGCAAGGATGGACCGATCATCGGCAACAGTGACGCAAGAGACGTAAGGACTAGTGTGGTGGATGATATACCTGAGTCCTCTAATCGCTTCTTTGTGCGCTTGAAACATCTTGACATTGTTCATGTTGCTCTGCCAATATTTCACGTAGCCCGCGTGGTCCCCTGTTACCATCCAGCTTTCATTGTGTGACCATACCATTGTCCTGACCGGGCTGTCGTGTGCCTAAACAGAAAAATCAATTTCTCTCGTCAAAGCTTTTCTTAAAAATCACATCAGTGTTTTGTAATATGTAATAACAAAAATAAATAAACTATATAATTAACCTTTACAGTTTACAGCAAATTAACATCCACATTTTGTAGGATATTCAGAGTTAGAAATTGCGATCGCGATTGCAAGGTTTTATCTTTCGAGATATCTTAATATGATAAAATAACATTTAAAATTGCTATATACATATAATACGTATAAATTTAATAAGAAAGTCGTTGCCTTTCAATTGCCTTCGAGAGCAAAACCCAATATAAATTAATTCTAAACTACATACAATACGTATAACATAAAATATACCTGCAGAATAGTTTCAAAATTGAAAGTAAGGCCATTCCACAAAGTAAATTCTCCACTCGAAGCGCCAGTGACAAGACGTCTACCCTCTGGTGTCCAAGCCATACAAAAAATTGGACAACGCATTTTATTGGTAGCCGTTTTTACGAACCTCGTGGTAACTGCATTTATTGGATTGTCAATATAACTTGGTGGAGGGAGTAAATCGGGATAATATATTACATCTGGCTGAAGCGCGCGACGATCCCTATAGTCCCGCTGCCATACTCGATTCTGTAAAAATTCACGAGTTTAGACACGATCTCGGAAAATATTATTTTAATAAATCTACGTCATTTATGCTTACTTCTAAGCTTTTAATGATGGCAGAGTTGTAATCAACAGTCTTTCGCATAACTGATTTCCTGAGTCTCTTCCCATCAAATTCATCTTGTAGAGTATCTTGTCCCCCAGCGACAATTTTTGGAGCGTGATAAGGTCTAAATGGTTTGAAAAAACCGCGATTGCCCTCTCTATGGTTTGCATATCGATGCTGATAGCTTCCCGATGTATTTATGGTAGTTAAATTTGGCGGTGGTGCCGACAAGTTTGGAGTCGTGGGTGGCGGCACGGACATGTTGGGTAAGCTTACGGCCGGCGGTGGATTCGCAAATTGAGTATTTGCAGACATTATGAGAGGATATAAATACAAGCAATTTGAATTAAACGTTGTCCAATTTGAACGGACAACAAGGGTCAAACATATTTCATGACGGTAACAGCTCTATGGCCAGTCGATAGATCCATCCTGGTAAAGAACCCTGTAAAAAAAAGTATAAAAATTATATTAATCTTCATATAAAATATACTGTAATAACAAAAAAAACTCTAAGACGACAATATGCCAATTCAAACAAGGAATTATATTTATTTGCTTATAGATTTAATTATATCATGCCATTTAAAACATCTTACATTCTTTTTTTAAACATAATAAAATAAAACTATTAGTTGACAATTTGGTGTATTCAAAATTTTCAGCGATCAATTCTATTAAATGATAAGTATTTAGATGAAATAATTAAGTCAAATTAAAAATTAAATTAGAAATAATATTAAACACTATTAACATAATTATATTATACGTATTCTTTATTAATTTACTCTTTCCACTGCTCACTAAAATTGCTCCAGTTTGTCGTTTATAGTTGTGATTTTTCGGAAAAAGATGCTTTCGCGAGAAAAATCTACGTCGGCATTCTTTGAACCATGCATTGACTCAATTATAAAAATTAGATTCCTATTAATAGGAAAAAAAATAGAATCAATTTTTTCCAATAATTATAAATCGAATAATCGAGCGAGAATGATGAAAACGATATGTACACGTCACGTTACTCCATGTATGTAGCACACAGGATAGGTACAACGATGTACGACGAAATGTGCGGTTCCAAAAATTCTCAGTTCATTATTTTATTATCGATCGATTAGAGTTGACAACCAGGATTATCGCGTCGAATCGACGAACGTTTCGAAAGTCGAAGTCACGTTCTTTTTCGTTGACGACGTGAAGAACGTGGAAAACGTACACACAACCACTAGCTCGACTGCCACGCTTTCGCCGATCCTCGTATCGTCTCGAGATGTTCTCGGGCTTCGTTTATGGATAGACGCGGTCGATTCTAAACTAGAAGAGAGAAAGAGAGAGAGAGAGAGCTCCCGCGATGAAAATGGTGAAAGCTAAGGCCAAGCCAGTTTCGCTTCAACATCCAGCTCGCGGTGCGACAGACGACGAGACGAACCGCGAGAATATCGTGCGCTCGCCGCGGACGCCATTACTCTCTCTCTCTCTTGGGCGATGACATCCGCATCGCGGCCGCGCCGCGGGGCCGCGACCGTCATTTCCGCCGCGGTATGACTTCCGTTTTTATGACTGTGAAGAAACTTTGCAATTTCTTGATTGGGCGCGTTTAGCAGACCAAGCCGCTGAGTAGCAGTCGAACGTGATTGGCTCTTACTTTTAGAACCAACCAATCAACGCAGTGTGTTGATAAGACGAACTCAACAGTTGTATCTGCTGAACGCGGTTATTGGTAATATGTCATTGATCGAACGAAATCCAATAGCAGACTACGATTTCTAGGGACTCTAGTAACAATGCCTCGATCTCTAGAAATTAAACTTTCTAGTGGATATCGAACGCTACATGTCCCCCCATCATGTCTATCCACTATTCCACTGAAAATACTAACTGGAATGCGTGATTGCGTGCTAGGTCTAGGCCTGCCTGGGCCTGCCTGTGCGACATGAGAGAGAGCATTCCAAATTCCAAGGTGTCTCGAGTCTCGAGCGGAAAGATCCCCCTAGAGTCCCTCTAATAAGAGTCGCGACAACAGGCTGTAACTTTTGATTAGTCCGCCATTTTTCAGCAAAAGTACATGAAACAGAAAGAGAAAGAGATATAAAGCCTTGTGTACACGATACTAGAAATCGGTCCGAGTTTTGGTTTAAGCCAATCAACTTGCAGCTCTTACAGAAAAGCAGCAGTTTCATTGGCTTAAACCGAAACTCGGACCGATTTCTAGTATCGTGTACACAAGGCTTAAGAGAGAAAGAGAAAGCGATATACAAGTAACATACATTCATATCGCTTTCTCTTTCTCTCTTATTTTGCCGAAACTCAAGATGTCGCGACTCTTATTAGAGGGACTCTAGATCCCCCGGGCCGGAATCCATTCCGAACAAGTCCATAAAGCCTTGTGTACACGATACTAGAAATCGGTCCGAGTTTCGGTTTAAGCTAATGAAACTGCTGCTTTTCTATAAGAGCTGCAAGTTGATTGGCTTAAACCGAAACTCGGACCGATTTCTAGTATCGTGTACACAAGGCTTAATAGGTCCCCAGGGGGCCTATTAGGATGCCGTCCCATGCAGGACGGAATTTCGGAAAACGGAATCTCGGAATCATTCTGATTGGTTAGCCTCATGGAGCTTGTACTGTGCCCCATGGGGCTAACCAATCAGAATGATTCCGAGATTCCGTTTTCCGAAATTCCGTCCTGCATGGGACGGCACCTTTAAGCCCGGTGTCCACGATGCAAGAACTGTGTCCAAGTTTCGGTTTAAGCCAATGAAACTGCTACTTTTCTGTAAGAGCTGCTAGTTGATTGGCTTAAACCGAAACTTGGACACAGTTCTTGCATCGTGGACACCGGGCTTTAGGGGCTAAGCAGAATGGCTGTCTTATAACCTTAAGGCAGTGTTTTATGCCTTAAGTCTTTGTCTTATGTAAAGCCTTGTGTACACGATACTAGAAATCGGTCCGAGTTTCGGTTTAAACCAATCAAATTGCAGCTCTGACAGAAAAGCAGCAGTTTCATTGGCTTAAACCGAAACTCGGACCGATTTCTAGTATCGTGTACACAAGGCTTAACGCACAATACTGTACAGTAAGGCATAAAACACTGCCTTAAGGTTATAAGACAGTCATTCTGCTTAGACCCTTACGTATCTTTTCACGAGATGAAAATGCGAAAAGTGAGAGAATTCACTAGAGTATCTACGATTTCATTGGTCGAAATCTAGTAAATCTATTCACTTTTCGCATTTTCACCTCGTGAAAAGATACGTATTTCGTCATGGGTAGCGACTGTGTTCATGCACGACTTGAAGGGTTCTGGAGGTCGATTCTGGAGGTCGATTCTGTATTTTGAGATGAGGTGAAAATTACAAAAGTGAACAGGATTTACTAGATTTCGACAAATGAAATTGTAGATTCTCTAGTGAATTTCCTCACTTTTGTAATTTTCACCTCGTCCCAAGATACAGAATCGACCCCCTGTATTTTGAGACGAGGTGAAAATTACAAAAGTGAACAGATTTAATAGATTTCGACAAATGAAATTGTAGATTCTCTAGTGAATTTCCTCACTTTTGTAATTTTTACCTCGTCCCAAGATACAGAATCGACCCCCTGTTCGGGGCCGCTAGGGACGCGCAACAGTCGCTACCCATGACGAATAGGCCCCCAACGGTTTCGCGCCTCGTGGTTGTTCGCGGTTGACGCGGTTCGCCACATTGCACATTGGTCGTATTTGCCGTATTTGGTCGTACTTCGCATCGTACCGTTTCGCATTTGCGAAACAGTATTATTATTAAGCATGGCGGTAAGAGATTTCTTCGTTAATTATATCTGCCATAAGTACATTTGTTTATATGAAAGATAATTCGTTCTCTCCTCCTATAATTCTCTTATAATTTTATAACATTATTACAGCAAAAATGTCGATTAACCTGTACGTAGCTCTTAACTTTATATACATATATACATACACATATAGAGCTTTATTTCTGTTATGCTTTGTATTTATATATTGTTTATATATATATATATATATATATGTTGTTTTTATAAAATTATTATATTGGTTTTATAAAAGAAAGCATAAATATTTACCGGTATAATTTTGTGCTTCATATAGGTTGACATAGCAACCAATTGTTTGATCCATTTTACTGCAATTATTTATGAATTATGCAGATATTAAAGCGCCCACTATGCGTTCAATTATTATCTTTTCTTTCAGATTGTTACCAATGTGCAAGAAGTCCGTGAGATCACTAAGATAGAGCGTATCGGTGCCCATTCCCATATCAGAGGTTTAGGACTGAATGATAGTTTAGAGCCTCGCAATGTAAATATATCTTGCGTTTCTTCCAAATAATGTTATTGATATTTTTATTAAATACAAATGATACGATAAGAATTAACATTTTTTAGGTCTCTCAAGGCATGGTTGGCCAGCTCACGGCACGCCGAGCTGTCGGCGTTGTCATGGAGATGATTAAGGAGAGTAAAATAGCAGGTCGTGCGATTCTCTTGGCTGGACAACCCGGCACAGGAAAAACCGCTATTGCTATGGGAATGGCGCAAGCTTTGGGTGCGGATACTCCTTTCACGGCAATGGCTGGTTCTGAAATTTACTCTTTAGAGATGAGTAAAACGGAAGCCTTAACTCAAGCTATCAGGAAGTCTATCGGAGTCAGAATAAAAGAGGAGACAGAAATCATAGAGGGCGAAGTAGTGGAGATTCAAGTTGACAGGCCAGCAACTGGAATTGGAGTAAAAGTTGGCAAATTGACATTGAAGACTACCGAGATGGAAACAATTTATGATTTAGGAAACAAAATGATCGATTGCTTAATGAAAGAAAAAGTTAGTATACTTACATATTAAATAGATTAACGTCATGTTTAACGTTGTATTAAAATTTTTTATCATTTTTAGGTACAGGCTGGTGATGTCATAACGATTGACAAAGCCACGGGAAAGATCAATAGACTTGGACGATCTTTCACCAGAGCTCGAGATTACGACGCGACAGGTTCGCAAACGCGTTTCGTTCAATGTCCAGAAGGTGAATTGCAGAAACGCAAGGAAGTCGTGCACACCGTGACGTTGCATGAAGTTGATGTGATAAACAGCAGAACGCATGGCTTTTTAGCATTATTCTCCGGAGATACCGGAGAGATAAAATCGGAAGTGCGAGATCAAATAAACGCGAAAGTCGCGGAATGGCGGGAAGAAGGCAAGGCAGAAATAGTCCCTGGTGTACTCTTTATCGATGAAGTACACATGTTGGATATCGAATGTTTCTCATTTTTAAATCGAGCATTGGAGAATGAAATGGCTCCAGTTGTAATTATGGCAACAAATAGAGGTACAGATACGAATGCGCAAATAACTATATTATTATTACACGACTGTTATTTAACCATCGTTATTTAACAATTACGTAGGTATCACAAGAATCAGAGGGACAAATTATAAGAGTCCTCACGGTATTCCGATTGACTTGTTGGATCGTATGATTATCGTCCCAACGAGTCCGTACCAAGAGAAGGAATTGAAGGAAATCTTGAAAATAAGATGCGAAGAGGAAGATTGCGAAATGGCTGACGATGCTCTGACCGTGTTAACGAGGATCGCTTTGGAAACATCGCTGAGATACGCGATACAGTTAATTACGACGGCTTCTCTTGTCAGCCGTCGAAGAAAAACTACGGAAGTAAGTAGGATAGGCGATACAATCTGTCGTCGATAATACGTTCGGTAATACCATTGTAATATTTTCAATTGTACATAGGTCAGTATCGAGGATGTGAAACGTGTCTACTCTCTATTTCTCGATGAAAATAGATCTACGCAATTTCTCAAGGAATATCAAGATGATTTTATGTTCAATGAATTTCGTAAGTTTTACGATTTTAATTATTGTGTATATATCTATGTATATAATTTATGTGTAATTTATATGTGACTAAAATTTAAATATTTAATTTTCAATTGTTTTAGCTGCTTCAGCTGAAGACAACATGGACGTTTCTTCATAATACATTATAGGGATTCAAAAATCTTTATTTTTTTTAAAATTAAGTTATAAGTTATAAAAATTAATTACAATAAAAATGTGTAATGTAAAGATAGTTGAAATATGTATTCTTTTCTCAGTCACTCTTATAATACTTATCACAAATATTATTTTTAATTAATTACGTATAAAAAATGTTAATATTTTGCATTATCCTCTATCTCTTGGGTAAGTTTTTAAATGTCTTGGGTCACAGTCAGTAAGATAGATATATAGATAAGTAATTTTGTACTTACAATATGTAACTCTGCTTATTGATTTTGATTTAATATCTTAGAGACAACAATACATATTTTCGATGATAAAAGTAATTAATTAACATTTATAGAGGTCTATTTTTTTGGTGTAGAGCTTCTTAATTAGATAACTGAATGATACAGGCGCAGGAAGTTGATGTGATAACTGATAAGTAATAGAACGCAGCGCTATTTCTAACGCTATTCTCCGAAGATGTACGCCTCTGATAAATATTGACATAATTTAGAGCACTTACATCTGTATTAGATCTTCTTTTCTTGGATCTTGTTGACTAGAAAAAGAAATCAATATTAATTACAACGATAACGTAGAAAATCGCTTACATGAATCATGTAAAAAATTCATGCAACGTGTACCCTATTCACGTAACATTTACGAGTAAGATATATTTTACACTGATCTGCTGATAAGAAAGAAAAAGAGAAAGTTACGAAAAAGAGTTTACTGTGAAAACAAGATTTCGTCACTTTATTTAAACTATATGTATATTAAGTTATACTTACTCGTAATCAATTTTATGCCACCTTCCGGTTTGAACGATTGGGCCTTCTTATCTTTCGATATGAAGCCTAAGCCGTAGCCAACTTTGTACACGGGCAATGGAATTACTGTGGATGAAACGGGTACCATCACTGGAAGAAAAATAATGCGTTTATTATTATTAATTATTAAATATCTATGTATACGTATACATACAAGAAAAAGGAACTATATCTAAGAATTGTTCGATTACATTTTGATAAACGACAATCATGACAACATCAATAAATTGTACTATTATTACGAGAATACTATTAGGAGAATAATAAGCAAAGCGATGACATTTATATCTAAAATTCAAAGAAATTTTCACACTTCCAAGAATCGCAATTGCACGAATTCTAATTTCCAGATTTCGTATCGCGAAAATCGAAAAAGTATCAGGAGCCGAGAATATAACCGGTAAAGAAAGTTGTACGTGCACTATCTGAAATTCTAAGAATTATAATTCTGAGAATCCGAAATTTCGAATCGCAAAATTAAAAAATAATCTGGAATATATTTCTAAAAACATTTTTACACGCACACATTTATCTCGATAATTGTTCGAAGTTATTATCAATATATACTCGACTGTGTAGTGTGATTTAGTTATTTAGTAGATCAGGTCACTATATTATCAATCCTCGATAACGTAATTATTATTTTATCGGTTATCATTATCAATAATCGATATAGATGCAAAACAAATGGTCAAGTATGGTGAAAGTTGCATGCGAGAAAAAGTAGAAAGTTGAGACATCGAAAATTGAACGACGCGAATGTCAAGACGAAACAGCAAATGTCAATATGCGTCTACCAGCGATCGCATATGGTGTTTGCGTAATTGAGAGCTATTTGAAATTGAATACCTATATTGATTTTAATTGCAGCATCGCGGTATGTGCGAACGAGCGACGAGCGACGTAACGATCATGCATTTCAATATAATATATATATCTTGGCTGGCATTCGCGCATCATATGATCTACATTGCCTAGATCTCGTTTGCGTATAAGTACCACAATGTGCATTGTAACAGCTGCATTCGTTCACACTAGAATGAATTCAAATGTCTGTATACATGCGCCTACTACGCAGAGTAGTTCTATCAAGAGAAATCCCTTCGAATTGTTCACTCGAGCGACGCGCGACGATTGCACTTGGTTGCCGCGAGAAACGCATCGTTTCTGCCTCCCCCTCCCCCCGCTCTTCCCCTCATCCCTCTCTCGCGCTGTAAGCTGTAACGACAATTCAAGGACACGTGTAGTTACATATATGTAACTTCTATTAACACCTTCTATGCGTGGGCGTTTTCTTTATTTAGCGATTCGCCTTTCCTACCGTTGACGCGACGCTCGCGGCGACGGCGACGGCGCGGCGAGGCAAGCTCCGATTAGAAAAGGTATCGCTGCGCTCGTTCGTGCAGCGACACACACGTGAAAAATTTCAAGAAATCAGAAAATCCAAGAATACAGCTTAGAAAACGCACAGGAATAATGAGATCTGTGTCATTAACGACGAATATTTCGCGTCGAAAAGGTGCGATATATGTATGTGCATATACGTGTAGACCTCGTTAATCGAGACCTACGCGCTTTCTTGGTTGACGTCATCGTTTCGTTCCTCTCACCTGTCGAATATCGGTTCGCGCAAATTCGGAATTCGAGAGAGCGAGGAGAGAGAGAGAGAGAGATCGCTCTTTATATGGTCAGTAACATTTCGCCTCGGATCTTTCCTTTTTGTTGACGTGTATTTTTCGTCAAGATGCATGAGATGCGATTAATGTTTGTATGGAGAAATGATCGCAGCTCACGAGAGAAAAAGCGTGCAATCGCTTGTTAATTAGATCCTCGTAATTATTATGGCGAAAGTTTTTGGTGGAAATCTTTTCGTACGTTAGTTAAGTTCTCTAATTCGGAAAAAAAGCAAAATATATTTTCAAATTGAAATAAATTTGTCAAACACTGTCAAGACATCGTTATGTATGTACATCGCGCTGACACTTGGATGTGTCGTGTGCGAGACGAAGCTTATTCTATCAGCTATTTCTGACGTGTATTTCACCCTAGAAAATCGCAAATTGAAAGAATTTTTTTTTATTTTTGTCCAAGATAAATACACGCCAGGATCGCCAATTATATAAATGCCAAAGCCGTTAGAAGATTCACCCGCCTCGCGGGACAATTTCGCCCGCGTGCAATTTCTAATGCAGGGTGGAAAAACAATCCGTTTTTTATTCTTGCTTTAAGAGTGTGTATGTAGATCTGTAGATGGATGATGGATGCATTAGATAAAATATGCGACTTGTACACGTGGGTGTCGCGACACATTATTATTCCTTGCGCGCTAACGAGAGTTAAGATTTTGCAAGAAATATTCAAAGATAAACACACACGCACGCACAATCTTTCTTTCTTTCTTTTAAGCGAAAAGAATAATACTTAAATTCAGAAGAATATTTAAATTTATTTGCGACGTGCATCTGAATGAATCGCAAATCCTTCGCTTACCTGGTTCGTATACATTGTCCTCGTTCCTCTTGTAAATCGTGGGCTTGGCGTGCACCGCAACGATCACGGCGATTACGCAAAGGAGGACGACGGTCCAGAAGGTCCTCATGCCTGTCTCGCCGCGGCCGCGGTCGGCTGTCAAGATCCTGTCAGAGAATCCTTCGAAAAAATCCTACGCGCAGATTCGGTCGCGAAAAACACCTCGCGCGGCGATATCCGATTCGATACTACTACGCTCGGCGCTCGGCGTTCGGCGCTCGTTCTCACCGTGGACCGAAGTAAATGAAAACACTTGCCGCGAGTGGGGAAACTGTGACGATAAGGAAATTGACGCAATCCGTGGGAGAGATCGCGGTTCTGCGATTGTAGTAAATCCCCATCGCGCGTTTACGCTTTAGCCAACGCGTGTCGCGACACACGCTGGGATAGTGATGACGAGGAAGAGATGAAAAAAAAACTTACAATAAAAAAAGGGAAAAGAGTAGGAGCAATGGACCTGTATCTGGGGGGATCTCACGTACCTTTCGCTCTTCTCTCTCGCATGAGAGAACACATGAAAGTTAGACTTTTGTGCCGTCGCCGTCGCCGTCGCCGTCGCCGTCGCCGTCGCCGTCGCCGCGTCGCATCACGTTCGTTGATCCAAATCGATCTTCAACTACCTTTTTACGTTGCAAATTGAAAGAGATTTATTTCCTTTCAAAAAAATGTTTTCTACTTTTTTCGGATATTTCGAAAGATCTTATTCTATTTTATACTTTTCAGGGTGTTCCAGGATGTTCCAAAATAGTTGCGGGACACATTTGCAATATACATTTAATTATAATACAACCATTACAGATTATTATCTTCGCGCAAAGAAATATTCATAATATTGTAACGAATTCGGGCGTAATTATATTACTTATTCGCTGTGTGCGCAGAGACTAGTGCTGCCACGGTTAGTGAAATATCGCACTTTTTGATGGAATAGCTGTATGGAATAGCTGTCAACGATTGTGAATATTCGAGCTACGTAAACTGTCGTTAGGTAATTTCAATCTTAATTTTAATGATGATATTACACAAATTATAGTTGAAAAGATTTTTTGAGAGAAATTAACCTACATTTGTTTTAAAGGTTAACCTCTCTCTGACTTTTTGCAATGAATCTTATCATACGAACGGGATTTGGACCTGTCACTCATGACATTAAATTTAATCCAAGTGCAATACCAAAAGGAAAAGCCTTAGCAATATCACATGTGGTTCGCGTTGAAGAATTGCGTAATGAAAATATAAGTCATTTAATAAGGTGCAGTGTAATACCGCAAACATCTGTCAATGCTATTCCGTACAAGGTACAATTACATGTAAGTATATCAATATTAATGAAATTCAAGACAATCGTAAATAAATAAAAAAACGTTTAAACAAGGACAAAAAATTATTGTTTTGATTAATTATTTATTCAAAATACATTATTGCAGCTTTCCGATAAACGTCACATAACTTGTGCATCGTGCACGTGCGTATCGCAAGCCGGAAGAAAATGCAAGCACATATATGCTCTTATACATTATGTCAACTCTAATAGGAGTGTTACAAAAACAAGTCTTGAGCAGGAATGGGGCAGACCATCAGACAAGCAGTTGGGCCATGAAATGTATGCAAAACCAATGCGTATCGCAAACTTATTTAAATCGAAAGCACCCGAGACCAATTGTGCAAATTCCAGTGTTCCTCTTAGTCTACAACTCGGAGATCTCAAGCATTCCTCGGCATTACGAATAATTCTCAAAGAATATAACGTAACCCAAAACGAACGATTCGTCAAAGAAATTTTGTTACAATATATCTACTTAGCGATTGAATTCAGTGACATTAATAATTGCGATGCATGCATTATTAATTTGCTTAACTTTTGCGAGGATCATCTAGTATACTCATCAAATTATATAATAGCGGATGAAGTGCTGAAAGCTTTTTACGCACGAGAAGTTAATCTGGGTGAGACTCAAATAATCCAGATATGCGTGGACACTCGGGGACAGTCTTACTCAGATAAATGGTTTTCTGTGCGAAACATTAGGATCTCTGCTAGCTCAAGAGCACATTCGATCAAAACAAGGCAATCAGAAAAGATAGATGCTTTGGTCAACAAGTTTTTGACTCCCTCGTGTATAAACGGTCAAGCTAAAAAAAATACACAGTATGGCTCAAAAAACGAAGGTAAAGCTTTGAAAGAATACGAAGCCATCCATGGAGCAAAAGTCATTCAGATAGGAGTAGTGGTATCAAAAACTCAGCCGTGGCTTAGCGCATCACCTGATGGTGTGGTAATTGAAGATGATTGTATAACGAAACTAGTTGAAATTAAGTGTCCTGTCTCGTGCGAAAAACTTCCGGTTGTCGACTTTCATTCGTATAAGATAAACGTAAAATATCTATATTATTGGAATGGCAATATCGAGCTAAAAAAAAGTCACCAATACTACACTCAATGTCAGATACAGTTGTATGTGACTGGACTGACGGTATGTGACCTTTATGTCTGGTCTCCTAAGGGAAGCTGTGTCGTGTCAGTTCACAGAGATGAAGATTTTTTGAAATTTCTGATCCCAAAACTTGAGAAATTTTATTTTCAACACTTTTTGGAAGCAATAGTGCGTTCGGACAATAATAATAATGTATAAAAAAATATTATAATATATATAGAATATATAAAAATAATATATACATATAATAATATATAAAAATTTAAAAATTAAATAGTAAAATAATTAAGAGGTTTCTCATAACTTTAATATTTTATTTACTGTCAAACCGTACCTTTGGTGAAATAAAATATTAAACAATGTTTTTATTTATTTTATATTTTATTAATTCGATATTTATTTGTATACAAGTATTTGGATATTTATTTTTATACTGAACATATCATATACCGAGCTCTTTATTCTATTCTAGTCTACCTTTGCGATCTCTGTTTCATCTACATCTCCGTTTTTAATAATCGGTGGCTGCAAGTTCACAAGGACGCCACACATGAATACAATATTATCGGCATGAGGAAGCATATCGATTGAAAATTTATCCAAAATTTTGTAAATTCTCAATCTTTGCATAATTCTTTCGATGTGAATTCTCACTTTCGCGACTTTATACGTTCTCTCTACATCTTCAGCTGAAAACTGTGGATCGCGTAAGAATGGCGGCATAACAATTAGAGCTCCTTTTCCATTTTCATCAATACAGTTTGAATTCCAGGAAAACCTTTATCCGCGAGGACAACATCACCAGGCTCGAGCAAGTCTAATATGCCTGAATTAATAGTGATTTGACTATCACTAGTTCGTCCTCCATAACAATTCGAGATAAATGAAATTAAACCACTCGGAGTGCATCCAACAAAAATTTTTGCTGTAAAGCCTTTTTTATAATGCGAATACAGGTACACCCGATTTTCTACAGTATTTGGTTGTTCCACCTTTATTTCGGTACAATCGATAATTACTCTGCAATCCTTGTACGATGTTTTGAAAACTTCGGGCAAAGTATTTTGAACTACTTCTCGACAAGGCCAGAAAATGAATCGACTACAAGCAACTCTTAATAATTGCAAAGTAGTATAAAAGATACGAGAGGTAGTTGTTCTATGAATGCGAAATAAAACTCCTATGGCTGAGAATGACATTCCAGTTTTCATCTTCAAGAGGAATATAAGAAGCCGATTTTTTGTAGAAATCTTCTTCGGTTTGATATCGGGTAATAATTTGAGCAGCAATTGAAAAGTGGATAAGGTGACACCGCCAAGATCAAGCATTTCTTGCTCCTTTGTTATTGACAATATGCCATGAAAACCTGTTGTACATACTATTGAATTTTTCAAATTAGAAGTATCAGGACCAATCGCTTTGTCGATCTGAACAATATCAGAACCGCAACATTTGTCTATCATATGCCTTCTCTTAACAATTTGTAAGCCACGATTTTCAGGTATATATACTTGAGTTTGTGCATGGCAAATCTCATTATGCACATATTGAGTGCATATAAACATCTCTGTTCTTTCATAGAGATTTTTACAATCCACAGTAGTTTCAAACATCGAAACCTGAACCTCCTGGTTAACTTTGAATGATGGTGCAGGGGCCTCGATTAATTTATCAAAATAAAAAGACTGCTCTTGCGGTTCCTCTAAAGTATTTTTTCCAGCATCAACTTTCTTTACATTGTCCTTGACACACAATGTATTGCATATTCTTCGACGCATATGTCTGTTGAATCTACACAAAATAATACACACTTAATTATATTTTATTTTATAAATTATAATTTAAATTTTACTACAAACAAGTAATTATAATTTTTATTTACCGTTGAATTGAAGATTTCTCGGTAGAACTTAATTCATGATTTTTTTTTGCCGAGATGCTCGGAACGTAACTCGGACTTGATTGTATTGAAGATGAACGATTCTCCACGAAGTGTGCACTGCAAATTCGTGAATATTTTGTTGGTTGCCAATCATGTGAGCTACAGACAAATCGTTTCAAAAATTATTTGTATGACAACATAGTACAAATTATTTTGGTATTTATTTAGAATACGGGCCTCACCTCCAATATCGATAAAATTATGTTTAACCGACGCGTTTTTACACGAAACGAAAGAATCTGGAAGAAAAACGCGGCGGTCTGCCTCGCGAAGCGAGATATTAATCGTTAAAGTTGACGACTATTTGGGTTAGAAAACCTGTCATATCGATGAAATGTAGCGACATGTACATGCCCCGTGGTCACATGTCGATTAAGGATAATTTTATTGATATTGGAAAAGTGAGGCCCGTATTCTAAATAAATACCATTATTTTAAACGAGGTGAAATATGATCATATAATCTCAAAGAATATACTTACTTTATTTTTTGTACCCAACGTATCCACATTTTTCGCTGCTCAATTTTATAAATCGCTTTTGGAAAGGAATAAAATTTTATTTCTGAACTTGTATTGTGAAATACATTCTTACACGTGTGCACGCAACAATTTAAATTTCCTTTCCGCAATTTTTCCATTACGATGTATTAGAAAACTCCAGCAAATAATGCAAATTCCGGCCACCATGGGCGCTCTAAGTCCTACTTTTCCGCTATAGTATACCAGCGCACACAGCGAATACCACCATTTGTAGATTATGCTATTTTCTCGTGTGAAAACAAAACAAGTAAGAATTACTTGAGACCAAGTTAATCCGCCTACGATTTATTCCGCTTGAAGGTGAACCGTGACAGAAGCAAGGTGTTCGTGAACGATGGTCAGAGATCGTCGAGGATTTGTATTAATCATTCGTTATATACGTTATTCACTTTTCCACCAATGTACATATACGGAAGACAAAAATAAAGCTTCCTTGCTATGCCTATGAGGAAGCAAAAAGACACGAAAATACAGCGAATCTCATTTTTTCGCTGTAAATGCGTATATTATATGGGTAAATGTATATATTATATGTTTCGATATAATTTTATTTAGGGATAATATATAGATTAAATCAATTATTTGTCATACATATATTTAATTGTGTAGATGGGGCGACATTGATTTAAAAAAAAATGGAAAAAACTCGGATATAGAGCTAACTATAGACAGTTCGGTAATCAACGGGCGTGACAGGAACATAGCTTAGTAGTCTAACAATGGAAACTGGGTTAAAAAGTGAAAGGATCCAGATTGGAGAGAAGGAACGGCGGTAGAGCTCTATTCGCGCTTTCTATTCACTCGACGACAGTTTTGCGGTGCCCGAGAGGCGTCTCCTCCACTTTTTCACGCTGAAAGCGGAAAAAATTGCAAGTGGCTCCGAGAGCGAGCGTTGTGTCAGCAGGGGTAGCCGAATCCTTCTTCTTTTTTTTCCTTTTCAACGATTTTTTCGCCGTACGTGACGCGAAGAAAGAGGACTGTTGAAGAGATATCAAATTATGACTAGGCTTGGACATACTGTTGTCGTTGGCCATCAGCTAATACCCTCCATCTGCCAAAAAAATAATTATTTTTTTATAACATTTTTTTATTACGGCACAAAATACACGATTCGACATAAAGAGATGACGCAAGAATGACATAATACAAATTTTAAGTCACAAAAATATACTCAAGATTTCATTAATTTTTGGATGTGAATCCGTTAAATGACACAATAAGAGTAAAAACGTTTCTCTTTTACCGTTTTATAAAGCAGCGAGATGACCTTTATCGATGGAACGGTCTTCTGAAAGCGTCCACCAAATAGTTGGAAGCACGATACCGTTATTGCCATTTTTCTACCGGAACAAGTAATCGAATGGAAGAAAGAAGGGAAAGATTGGGGAAACGTGAAATATATCTTAACACTTAACTAGACTCTTTTCTCTATTTACAATTAGTACTTATTTTATTTAAGTCAAATGTAATAAGTTTGGGAATATATCGGCACGGCTGATAAAATCGATAAATCGAAATGTTTTATATTTTCTACGTGCAAGTTTCGCCAATATCCTCGATATATTGCTTTTTAAATCTTAAACTTATCTTAACTTTCATCATTACATTCCATATAATATTTTATACAATTACAAATTATGTTTACATATATGTGATATTTTTATATATTTTACACACGATATACTAATATCGATATACTAATATTAAGTAACTTATTATTTTTGTCACACCAGATACAAAAATTGCGAAGCGTTACTGATTTCACGTTTACGATTATGACACTATATATTTTATGGTGGTTCTAAAACGGTCCCCTAAAACGGTGGTATAAAGCCATTGATGCCATTGCACAATTGTAGGAAATACACGAGCAAATTCTATCGGTCACGATAATGTTGCGTGAGATATCTGAAAATTCGAGAATCGAGATGACCGTATACCGTCAGAATTTTACACGGGTCTGCACTTAGTAGCGGCACAAAGGACAGTCGATGACTAAGTCGCATTTCCGGCCTGGGGTCCCTGGGGAAAGAAAGTCCACCCTCGAATGGGCACATCAAGAATATGCTGGCGCAATCTTACTGAAGGAAAATGAAGATCGTTTACAAGCACAGGAAAAAGAGAGAGAATGTTTGCGCGCAAAACATTCTTTAATATAACGAACAATATTGTGTCGCATTATTACGCGTTACAGGTGTGAAAATTATATACGTGTCGCTGACAAATAACTGAGCGCAGATTCCGACTCGTCTCCTCCGAGCAGTCCAAGCTCACTTTGGAATGGGAATCGGAGCCGAAAGAACCCGAGAAGGGTGACCGGTGAAGGAGCGGCGCACCCCTTGCAATAGCCGAGTCTTACCGCGTTAATTGCAAGTACTTCCCTCCAGGGGAAGCATACCGCATACGGATATGTACGTATGTAGACGGTCGTCTGCGAGGGTAGACGCAGGGATGACTCGCAGCACAACACCCCATTTCCCTTTCAGTGCTCTGCTCGCGCGAGTCCTTTACCTCGCCGCTGGCGCTGGTTAAAATATTAGGATTTCCCCGAGGTCTTCTACATGTGGAGAGAGCACCACCGACCCTCGTTGTACCGTTGTACTCCTCGTAAAGTTCTCGTGGAGTCGCTCGAAAGTCCGAATCAAAGCCCGCTCCCCTATTCACGTGCTCGGTTTCACGTGTATGCACGAGTTACTGCGTGGGCAGACACGTGAGTTGTCACGCCTATGAGGGTGGTTGTTACCTCTTTGTTGAAGCAACCCCCGAGTACGTTCTCTGCGAGAAGAATTTGTACTTTACGAAGAAGATGAGCTGTAATAAGGTTCTGATTACTTATATATGGAAAATATTTGAAATATTCAAGAGACTTCGTGCCTCGGTAACTTTCAAGTAAAATATTATCGTCAATGTTTACTTGGATATGTATATATGCGTAATAAATTATGTTACATACAACATATATATAGCTATAATAATTATAATAAAGCGATATTGTATATCGCTTTATCTTCGTTAAATTATCAAATTCTAACATATAACTTTGAAAGAATATTCTTGAAATATTAGGAATGAATTATCGTGAGCTTTTTTTATGTCATCGACTGTCGTTGTAGCATTACACTAGAAAACGCGTTACGCTCTCGCATCTTCGTCCGGAAACAAATTAATTAAGCTATTTATTATCTTAATTTTAATCTGTAGATGAAACAGGCGATTTGTTCCTAAATGACAGATGATGCCAGTCGAGCTAAGAAATGCGGAGTCAGACTGTTAATTATTTCTGAAGCTCGTCCGAACATCGACGGTGTCGAACTTGGTACTTTGGGACACGATTATATTATTATATCCCGTGGGAGAGCACCCGGTGCTACACCCTCGTGATTTACCACACTCCAGAGTCCATATACAAAGTATACGCTTAATAGAGATCGCATTTAGCAACTGCATAAATCAAACTGCGTTACATATATTGCACTCTCGATGCGTGTAACGCGCACAGATGTAGGTGCATCCATTATGGTAACATACGCAACATCATAATCACCAGAGCGGACATATTATGTCATTAATGTTATCTAATATCAATAGTTATCTTAAACTTATCATAAAGAAAACTGAAAGTTCTTTTTTCTAAAAGAGAAATTAGATCAAAGATGTTCCTGGAAGATTAAGATTTGTCAAAGAGGGAAAGTGGAAACGATATGAGAGGAGAAGATGAAAAGCGGAGGAGTCATAGGGGTGCTTCAAGTATCCGCTGCTTGCTTCGATATGTTAGCACTTTGCGCCTCCCTTTTATGTATTACTCATCCCTATAAGAAGAATATCATATTCACGCACTCTGACTTATAAAAGAGTGCGGTTGCAGTTCTTATAATATTTCAAAATAATGTATATATATATATTTTTTTTTTTAGAAAATATCAGAGACATTTTTATTTTACACATTTGTATCACACATATCCATATTATGTTATGATATAAATGTCACGCTTTTCAAAATCTTTTACAATACTTTTCTAAAATTTCCTGTCTGATTTTTGCGGTAAGGCGAACATTATACAGAAGTACAATGATTTACAAGTACAACGATCTTCATGTTTTAAAAATTTAACTCTGTAAAATTTTAGAGCTAATCGTAACTTTCCCGGATTTCACAGACGGCCACATTGCATCAGAATTTAATCCGCCGAGTTGACAGTGCGGATAAACTGTGTCTGTACCATTCTAGCGTGATATTCATCTCCCGACATGTGCCGGATATCCCTACTGTCGCCATAAAATTGTCGGGTTAATCTCGGCTATCCCTAGTCGAATATTTCATGAATCTTCAAACATATAGGTACTCGCGATCTTATATACATGTAACATATATAACTATTTTTTTTGTTCTCAAATTTTTGTTTCTATAAATTTCTAATAAACAATAAGAGAGTCAAAAATTTCGTCGACGATTTATGGTAATTTAACTGTGAGTATTTATGACGATCATCTGGTCATGCGCTGCAAAGGACAGTAAAGGGACGATGATGGCAGGCCAATTAATCGCTTGTACTTGAGCTGTCAAAACCTGAAGCCCGCGCGTTTCTGATGTTTAACTTCAAATTTGGATAATCTAGAATATCTGCAGAACATAGATAACACGTACATAATATAGCATAAAATCTCTTATCCATTAACTTAAGTTTTTCTTTTTGGTCTTTATAAAATATTAAAAATATGGAAAGTTTTATCCGTTAAACTATCGTTTAATAGTTAATAAAAAAAGATAAAGATATTTAAAAAAAAATGTTTTAACTTAATCCGTGATTAATTTATATATAATATATAATTAATTGATTCTTCCAATTTACTCGTTACACATAACGCATATATGTTTATTCATTTTAACATTACTGTTCTGTTTCGAGAAATCAAACGCATGATTTCGCACCACTGTTATATAAATATATTTGTACAATAATTTTGATGATAACAAGCGTATTAGGAATAACCCTACATTGTGAGCGCTGATATGGAGAAATTTGTTCCCATATCACGCAAAAACACATGATCGAATTATCGATCGGTATTGAAAAACCTGCTTATTAGTTCGAGTTGAATCACCTCGTAAGAATCCCCAGGAGTTTCCCAGGTGTCAGACGCTTCCTGTGTTCCTTTCTGCCTCTATATATCTATCGATCCTAAGCACCCTGCACCCTTCCTCTTTGTGCCACCGACTGTCCCTCTCTTTCTCTCATTCCCCTATAATCCCGTCTCTTTATCACGCTGCAACTTTCTCTCTCGCTCGCTGGCTGACTGAATCTATGGGGTGGTTCACTTAACTGCAGGTTTCTTTTTATCCAGGTTTCTTCTTTTAACTATTCCGTTAGCTACTTTGAAATATAAAACAATATTTTAATGGATTTATTTCGATCTTGTTTAAATGCAAAAAAAAAGCAAAAAAGATATACATCTGTTTTAATAAAGATAAAGGTATTTTTGTGGGAAAACAATAAAACACAAAGCTGTCTTTATAATTAAGAGCAATCCAATTTTTCTTAAAAGTATCACAAATATCAAACACCGTAGTTGCTATATTCAGGTTGAATGGATCACCCTGTACATTATTTTTTGCCCCTATACAAGTAGCCCTCCTCAGTGGTAACTCATGCCATGGTGCGGGTAATTTTCCTTGCATATTTATACACGCGCCTCATCGAGAGAAGTGCCTGCGTTAAACACTTCTTCTCTCTCTCTCTCTCTCTCTCTCTCTCTCTCTCTCTCTCTCTCTCTCTCTCTCTCTCTCTCTCTCTCTCTCTCTCTCTCTCTCTCTCTCTCTCTCTCTCCCCGAAAGAATTAACTGCTACGTTTAACAGATTCATACCACAATCCTTCCTTTCTTCCGCAAGTCCTCCCCTATACGAACGGTTCATCTGCATTATCAAAATTGAGCTATCTTAGCTCATTCGAGGTGATTTAAACTAATAACTGATCGTTTTCTAATACGCTTTATGTCGTGATGTTTGGTTTACCACGATATATATCGAAAGATTGCTTGAAAAAATTAATACAGATTAAAGAGATTATTCAAAATATAATAAATATTTATGTAAGTAAAGTAATTTCCACACAATACTAAGCGATTTATACAATTATCTATATTGCTACTGTTATTAAATTCGAGAGAAAGCTATGGAATAATCGTTAATAATTAAGCTAATAAACAATTAATCAGTACAGAAAGGGATGAATCAAACAGATCTTGCGACCCTTATCCCATCTGATGCTACTATGAATAATACATGATATCTGCGTAGTAGCGAAAACTCATACACAAACTTTTGATCCTATATTACTGGAAAATATCATGTAAATGCCATCATATTCCATCTCAAGTATCTCTAATATTATATAAAATAAATATGATCATTTACATACGGCTTCAACTGCAACAACCTTACATGAAATTGCGAACAGCGATCCTTAAACTAAATCTCGATTTTTGCTTAATACATTACCCGTATATAGAAAGTGAAATAACTATTTTGCTTTCCTATTTTCATGTTTATTTTCAATTGCCATAACTGTTTCGTGTTAAATTAAATGGACTTATTTGTCAAAGACAATATCCTTTCCATCTAGCGATAATGAGGACGAGAGTAGTTTAGGTCCGCGTCTGAGTCGACAACCCCTTGGTTTCCGTCACAGTCAGTTAAAGCGTTGACAGTCGAGCGAGTTACATCAATGACAGTGGAATGCAGTTCCGGCATTCCATTTCTGTCGCTAGCAGAGAAATCACATTTTATCGTTTGAGACGGAAACGACTCTCTCTCCATGAGACGACAATATAGCTTTGACTTTGTTGCAAGGTATTATTACTCGTTCCAACCGATAAATGGAAAGTGGTAAATGTTCGGCATACATATTTTAACTGTCAACTTATCGGACCCAATTAAACGCACGTGCCGCCAATAAAACAACGAACAAAATACAATAACTAACGAGATTAGGCATCGTTATTCATTATGCGGAAATTTTAATAATATTTATTTCTGCTTTCGGATAAATCTTTTTTGCAACAAAAAATAAATAACATATAAAATAAATAATAAAGATATATATAATAGAAGAGTATATTTTGTACAATTTGCACATTATATTTATGTTTGTTTCGCAGCATTATTTTGTTTATATAAAATTATCCTAAGAAAAACAAAATAAAAATTTTTTTTATATACATATATATATATATACTGTGTGTATGTGTTTTATGTTACACATATAAATATATTATATATTACCTATGTATAACGTAACTTGGAGAGCCAGCTCGAAGTACAGTAAATCACTTTTTAATGGAAGAGTGGAAAGGACGGAAAGGACTATTTAGTGCCTTCTGAATAAATTAAAATTAGCACCAGAAAAAAAAGACGAGCTATAAACACCCCCGCATGACGGAGAATTCACTCAACCACGAACGAAAGCCCGGACGCGAACCATCGGCAATCGCCTTTGTACCGACGGTGGCGACGCCACCCCCGCATATCGCACACTCTACCACCCCGAAGGTAGACACGCGGCTGCTTCCTCCGTCACGTTTTCCCGAGCCCTGTCTGACACCCTCCCGCCTTCGGTCGCCTTCGGTCGGTGGTGGTCGGTGATGGTCGGTGGTGGTTCCCCATGCGCGCAGAGGGCGGAAAGGGTCCCCCCCGTTCGCGGGCGTGGGGTTGCGCGCGCACTATCTACCCCCTCTGGGTGTCCGGTACATAATCGAACTGGGAGCGCCGTGGTGGCCGTCGTCAGTTCCGTAAGACGGGGCTAAATTTCATTTCTAAAATGAGAACATGAGTTTAGCTAAAACGAGAGAAGATCGAGCCGATGTAAAAACGCGAAACGCGGAGTGAGGGAAGGTTTCGTCGTGATAGAGCTTCCTCGTCGTGATACAGAGAGCTCCGATCTTCGATCTCCGATTTGCAGCCCGGCCGCGAGCGCAATCACGCCGCTTATCGCTGAATTGTAACGATATCTCTTCGATGCACGAGTGCACGCGGGATAGAGTGATAGTGCGACTCGAGGAAAGGAGGGTAATCTCTCCTCCAAGTTTATACGCGCCAGCCTGATCCGAGCGTGTCTAAGATATCGCCAAACCGGGCAAATCCCACGTCAAGTCAAATTCGTCGTTTCGCGAGTGCCAAGCAGAGTGGATATCGTCGGCGAGAGTTAAGTGGAATTTTGGTCGTGAAGGGTTGGCGGAGGAGAGCCGTCGTAAAGTGGAGGAGTTGCCGATCGAGAGCCGGTCGCGGCCGATTTCGTCGGGGTTCAGCCACGTTCCAGCCACGTTCCAGACGAGACAGGATACCGTGAGGTCTCTCCTCGAATCACAATGGCGCCCAACTCCGTGTTCGTGGAATCGTGGCCGGTTACGATCGACTGATGCAACAGCAGCAGGCATCTTCATGGCATTCTAAATATCGACGTAAATCATAAATATCCCCCTGTGTCTATCCGTGTCCGCTCGATGCCGCGCTGATTCAAATGAGCGGACTACAAGCTAATCGTCGTTCCCTAAAACGTCTCCGGTAGTCTCGACGGTGTGCGGTGCACGGTGAAAGAGGCAACATGAAAAGAATTCGCAAGAGGCATCCGCCAAAAATAAAAGAAGATTATGTCAGATCGTCACAGTGATAATGCGTGCAGTGAGTGTGATTAGGTGCATAATGCTCTCGCCTGGGAGTATTTGGCGGTTTCTCATCGCCTATCGTCCAGTGAATGTTGCCTATTATCGAGGAGTAAAAATTTGGGCTGACGACAGTGAGATGGATGCACATGACCCGCGATTTACAACAATTCTCAATTAATTCGAGCGGAAGAGATACAGCGGTCCGAGGCCATCCGACGATCGCTTACATTCGTAAATAATCTGTGCTCGAGTCGAAACGTATGCGATGTTTTTTGAAAGAAAGGAATGGACGAGTACCGACGATAAACTGACATTTCACGTGTATATCGCATCGATTATCTATCTCGCATTCGAACTGCTACCCAAATGAAACTAAGAAAATATACGATAACTCGAAAACAATTTATTCGTTAAGTTATCCTCGAAGCATTTCCCGTGTTCCATCGTTCCAAATTATATTACCATGACAAAGAGCACGATGTCGCGTGAAATCGCGATAGAACACGGCAGACCGGTACCAGACCTCGCAAGGAAGTGATAACGACGAGCGAAGAGTGCGGAGAGAAGGGAAGGATCGCGATACGTTCGACATCGGCCGTTTTTACACGATAACCCTTCAACCTGGCGGACCAAGAAGAAGGTAGCGGCTCGGCGGCGATGCAGGGCAAGGAGAGCCCCGTTGGGTCCAACACCCAGGAGACCCATCAGTACGTCGGCCCGTATCGGTTGGAAAAGACCTTGGGAAAAGGCCAGACTGGTGGGTGGTGCACGGTCTCTCCCTCCCCCCCTCTCTCTCCCTCTCTATTGCAAATCTCCGTTGCAATCGTTATTGAGATCGACGATAGCCACAGGAATGTCTAATCAAATCAAGTCAGAACGTTTAATCAAATTCTGCATATTCGAAGGGATATACGAGATCTCGCACACGCGCTTTTCAGTGATAGAGTTTCGAAGCAACTGTTTTCTAATAGGAAATACTGAATTCACCAAACAATTGAGGTTTAGACTTTAGATACAAATAGACGTTGGTCGATACAAATTTGCCGCGAAACTTTCGCGGGACTTGAAGGTCTGCTGCATTGTGACATAGAACACGTGTAATTCTCACGGATTATCTCGCTGCCCACACAACCTTCCTAAACGAGGATATATTTTTCATGTTTCTTGAATCTATCTGAGGGATTGAGAATTCTGTTATCGCAATGACACAATGAGAATGGAGAGAAAAATTTGTAACGTGTAAATGATAACTAACGCGACGAGTTATCGCGGCACAACGATAATGGGATCGAATCGAAGCCATTCCGCGGCCGTGCACGACAAGACTATACTAGCCTTACGGCATCGTTGCATTTTCGTGAGCCAGCCGTTCAATTCGAATATCCGACCATAACTTTCTGCTCTCTCTCTCTCTCTCTCTCTCTCTCTCCTACATGGTATGTGGTTCTATTCTCGGGTCGCATTCAGGTACAATTCGGATTAGCTCACAGCGTAACTGTGACACGTGCAAATTCTCGGAGAATAGATATACACATTTTTTATATATATGTAACTTTCATCGAGGGGGACATCGAAAGGGCTCGAAAAACAACCGATATTTTGAATATATTGTTGCGCATACATATTTACGAATGGTAACGCTGTAAACTTGTACAAGTTTTCTTCTACAAGCAATTCGTAAGTAATCGCAATTTAACTTACAATGTGTGTTGCAACATATTTATATTCTTTGTCAGAATATATTCAAAAATAAATCAGAATAATTAAAGAGATTAAAGAGATTAGATAAAAAGCTTTTCGCGATATAAATTATAAGAAAAATAAATGAAAGAACAATGCAAATGTTTTACGAAAAGCTCGCGCACGTAAAGATTTGAAGAGAGGGGGAAATCTAATGCCACACTAATTTGCTCTCACTTCGAAGGCATTCGATGCTATTATACGATCGATACTGACATCGTACTAATTATGCCATATAATGGTTATAGGTATAGGCAGAGAATTAGAAACGTTTTGAACTTGAATGAAATGTAATCGCAGCGGTATCCCTAATAATATCTCATACCTAAAATATATTAGAAAATTACATTTGTTTATCGCTACACAATTATAAGTTGATAGAATCAGATTATATTCTCTCTAAGAGTCGCTGAAGGGCGTGAACCACTAAAAGAACATAAAAGAAGCAGAAGAAAACGATGAGAGGGGGAGGGAGAAGGAGGATTTAATTTCTAAATATCTCGTCCGTTCTTGAACTCCGCTCTAGGTATAACTCGTAACTTGGTACTCTAATAACAAATGTGGTTACGGTTCAAAGTTTGAGAGCTCCCGCTTTCTGCCACGTTTGCTGTACGAAAAAGAACCCGACGACAATTGTAAATCTTTATGAAGCAGTTAATAAGCGTTTTTAATTAAATGCCACCAGTCCAAGGGGGAATGGAAAGTAATAACGTCGACGACAACGAACGTACCAAAGGAAAAAAGGATTCGCCGATTTGCGCGCGCGTGTGTACTCCGCGTTGCGTTCCGCGTATAAACACGGGGGAGTAAATTAGCAATATTAAGATGAGACATTCTTCTCTCTTTCAATGAGCACTTTTTACTTTTTATTCATCTTCTATTCAGATAGAATATCTAGAAATGGAACTCGATACACAGATGCGAGGCTTAAATAGAAATTTGGTTCTTCGATCAACACGTAATTTCGTGAAAGCTCGTTAATGAATTCACGGCTCGGCTTTCAGCGGATGAGTCTCGTGGTGGTCATTTCCTCTGGCGGACTATATCGATCCCATATGCATCTCGAAAGGGGTGCATGCTCCGGCACGTGACAATACGGCACGTTAATCATACGAATGAATTCCTCTCCACGCTTTGAATTCCGTGACCCACACGCAGGCGAGGTAATGAAATTGCCGCTCATGCTCGCGACATAAGTGTGCGCGGTTTGAATTATAACCGGCGCGGATGGCGGAATCAATGGAGACGTTAGAAAGAGGAATATATAACCGCATACGATGGTTACGATGGTTACGAAGGTTCTCGCGGGAACAAAGATGCTAAAAACGCGAAAGGTACCTCGGTACCTGTTAAGCTTGGTGGGTGAATTGTAAATTGTAATTATAAAAAAAAAACGATGAATCGGCATTACGTTGAGGTACCTATATTCGGGCAACGCTTTAACCGCCAAGTATTTTTTTAGATATAAAACTTATCTTTTGCTTCTTGTCACGTATTCGAAGCAGATTCGAGATTAAATATATTAATGTCGTAAATTTAAATACTAGAAAGATTCGTCGTCAAACCTTTCAGCTGTTCGACATACTAACAAAAGACATAACTCGTTTAAATGCACGAGTTACGTACCTAAAATTTAATCTTGACAAATATATGTTTTAAATTGCGTACGACGGGTTCGAAGGTTTCTCTCTGCAAATGCATATGCTATCGACACCGTTAAATCATGGATGACGTAAATCGTTTGGGGGAAGTGCACTTTAACTCTCGATGGTCTCAATAGCCGCTAATGCAATTGCCACCGGATTTGACGGGAAACGTCGCGTCCGTTTAATTCCATAGGAATTGTCATCTCGTCAATCACTGACGAGACTTAATCTCCACACGTTTCGATTGAGAATGGCTGAAAGATGACCATCGATCATAAAAAGTGTCCTGGACTATTTATAACATTCTAGCGTAACGTCACAGAAACGTAACATATTTTTAGATGATATTTAAATATGTGCATGTGCGATACAGATACAGAGAAGCTGACGCGCACGTGAAAAATTATTTTTCACTCGAGTAATCAAAACACGTTGACCACTTCGCGAGAATCGAATTCCTGCTCCGCTCCCAATAATGTTCAGAGTTTTTGCGTAATCGCCGTGTAAAGCGTATCTTTATCTAGGATCAAACCCTTTAATCCTTCGGATAGACGCGACTCGTTACGAGGATTCTTAATTGCTCTCCATCGTCGATTCACAACGGACAGTTTCTTTCTGTATTTTTCTTTTTTTCTTCTTCCCTTCGCTTATCTACTTAAGCCATGTACAGCCGTCGTAGTGCAGCCATTTAAGTGGATAAAGACATTGTATGGCGCGACTCGTCGTCGACTTCCGACAGCGATTTAATAAACCAATTTTGTGCCAACCTCATAAATCCCATTTTTGCATTGGCTCTTCTTCTTCAAGCGTATTTTTTATCGCTTGTCGTTATAAAGGTTCGTAAATCTGATCTGTTGGGCGTATGTATAATTGTAATATGCTTCGTAATTTATCTCTAATGTGACACGCGTAATTCATATTACTGTAGATATAGCTACAAAACGATGCGATGTGGTAGGATCCGCAAGAATTTAATCGACAAAACATTTCTCGTGACTGTAACAGGCATTTTGTATCACACACGAATTAACATGCGCTTGATTAAAGCAACGTTATCAGGTATTCATACGTTACCGCGAATTCGGCCGATACAATAGCGCGTAATTAGGAATATATTGTGAGGAGCCTACACGGAGCGAATAATAACAAATCGATACATTTGTATTTGATTAACTTGAAATGTTAATATATTTCAGAATACTACATAGCAAATTGATAAAATTACGATTTGTGTGTGTGTGTGTGTGTGCTCGAAGCTTTTTCGTAGAAACCTAAACCGCCAACGCTGTCAAACTTCTCAGAATTTACCAAGTGGAAAAAATACCAAATTGCTCGAGTAAAACCATTGTGTTTGCCTGTCCGGGATAATAGTGTTTACATATCATCGCATACTCGAGGAATAACTCAATCCCCAAGTAATTCGTGCACGTTCCGCATTGATGGCTTGATCGATATTTTTATATATCATTTTTCTATGTTCAACTATGACCGCAAAATTGTGGCGAATTAATAAAAATCACAAATAAGATTTTAAAATTATGTTAAAGTAGAAAATATAATAATAATTCGAATTATCTCTATCATAGTGTTATATCATAGAGATCAAATAGTTTTAATAATTAATAATATAAGAAAACTTTGTCGACTTTTGATATATGCTCGCATAAGATAAATATTTTAATTGTTTTTTTTTTTAATTTTAGGTTTAGTTAAACTCGGCGTGCATTGTGTCTTGGGCAAGAAGGTGGCGATCAAGATTATCAACCGCGAAAAGCTTTCGGAGTCCGTGTTGATGAAAGTGGAGCGTGAGATCGCCATTATGAAACTGATCGACCATCCGCATGTGCTCGGCCTCTCGGATGTGTATGAAAACAAAAAATATCTGTGAGCATTGATAAAAATGTGAAACTTTAAAGTTATAATAAACGTCACGTTTATAACATTTTATATGTTCTTTCAAGATATCTTGTTCTGGAACATGTCTCGGGCGGGGAGCTGTTCGATTATTTGGTTAAAAAGAGCAGACTGACCCCGAAGGAAGCGAGGAGATTTTTTCGACAAATAATTTCTGCATTAGATTTTTGTCACAGTCATAATATATGGTGAGTCGCGTGTATTGTCGTTTATAATCGTCCGTCCACGAAAACATTCGGACTTACACATTATTTGATTTTGTTATTACTTTTAGCCACAGAGATTTGAAGCCTGAGAACTTGTTGCTCGACGAGAAGAATAACATTAAGATAGCGGATTTCGGAATGGCGTCCTTACAACCCGCGGGCTCTATGCTGGAGACCAGTTGCGGATCACCTCATTACGCTTGCCCCGAAGTCATTAGAGTGAGAGCCCTTAATTACAATCAATTTGCGATATCAAATTACATGTAGAAATGATATATTAAGTGAGTAACAGCTATTTGAGCTCAACGTCACAGAATCATTTGCTTCCTTTTAACAGGGTGAGAAGTACGACGGTAGAAAGGCGGATGTGTGGTCCTGTGGGGTAATACTTTACGCGCTTCTGGTAGGCGCCTTACCCTTCGACGACGACAATCTGAGAAAATTGTTGGAGAAAGTTAAGCGCGGATTGTTTTACATACCGCATTTTGTACCGCCCGAGTGTCAGAATTTGCTTAGAGGCATGATAGAGGTTGATCCCGAGAAAAGATTGACGGTAAGACTCTTTTTATCTCTTTCTAGTTTGCAATATTCTCTCTCTCTCTCTCTCTCTCTCTCTCTCTCTCTCTCTCTCTCTCTCTCTCTCTCTCTCTCTCTCTCTCTCTATCTATCTCTCTTTCTCTCCAAATATGTTAATATCAAAAGTATTTACAAACGCCAAGACATTTTCTTTTTAAATAAAGCAATGTTAATTTTTTTTTAGTTAACAGAAATAAATAGGCATATTTGGGTAACGGCGGCGGGTAAGGGCGAATTGGAATTAGAACTATCGATGATGGATGTAGTGCAGACGCACGTTATTCCGTCCGTGGAAGCGATCGATCCCGACGTGCTACAGGCGATCGCGAGTCTTGGTTGCTTCAAGGAGCGCGACAAACTCATTCAAGAGCTGCTCAGTCCAAAGTAAGATAAGACTTAAGACTCCTCTCTCGTAGAAAGACTTTGAATTTAGTTTCCGTACGTTTGATTGTGAGTGTTGGAAAAGTATTGAGAAAAGTAACTGTGGGATCTGATTCGCGTAAATGTTCTCTCAGCCACAACACGGAGAAGGTGATATACTTCCTGCTGTTAGAGAGAAAGCGAAGAAGACCGGCGTGTGAGGACGAGCTCGAGGTGATGAGAGGTGGCATGAGAGGATCCGCGGGACAATTAGAGGCCGATCCGCCAAGAAAACGGGTGGATACGTGTAGAGTGAACGGAAGTACCGCGCTCAATCTCGGACAGATCAGTCATGGCTCGCCTTTGACGCCCAGAAGGCAGTCCAGGTAAATTCATGTGAATTCGAATGGAGAGAATTAAAAATGTTACGTGACAGATCGTTTTTATATTTTATCGTCTTGTTGCGTGAAGAACGAAATCGAGAATATCCCGATTGCCGCGTGTTCTGCTCGTTCCGATAAAACTAATGCGTCAACCGTACTCAACGAGAACGTGCTGTAAGGGCAAGCAGCTGTGCGTTTCGCTTCAAACTGGCCAGCAATCGCGTGACAACGTCAGTTATCCGTACGTGTCGCGTGCACCGTATCACATGTCTCCCCGCGTTATTTTTCCTCCCTCTTTTTCGTCGATCCTTTATTTACAAGCCTGAATTCACGTTAGGTGCGAATTACATTTCGATTTGTTTATTTCCCATTCGATTACATATATTATATACCAACAAAATTTCAATCGAAGCGTCTAATTTCCTTCGTGATTTGAAGTGGATGATTCCATTAATTAAATCGTTAATTATTTGCAGCACGAGACATCACGCGCGTCGATCACCGAGCACCGGTGGATGTCACACTCATGCGTCTCATTCGCACACGTCGACGCCGGGCAGCTCGCCGTTGCATGCACCTGCTGGTCTGCTAAGTCCCCACAGAGCGATGCCGACGTCGCACGTGGGCCAGACGATCGCATGCGGGGCGCACAGACTGTCCATTGGTGGCAGTACCACCACTACTATTGCCGGAAACGGCGGCAGTCCCACGAGTCAAAGCGTCCCGACGCCGACGCCGGCACTCGCCAACGTCGGTATTGAACTCAATGATGTACAGCCTGGTAAGTTTATTATAAATATTATCCTTAAAATTGTGTGTATCTCTTACTCTTACTTTGAAAATATTGTCCCACTTGTTCGCCCTACTCTATATCGGTAAAATATAATAATTCAAATAATTCGTGCACTATTTTAAAATATTTTAACATATTATACTGTTGCATGTTCGGTAGTATCGCTGTAAAAAATTTAACACTAACACAGGAGTAACGCGGAACTATATATTTATATACGTGCAATTTATATACATTTATGCAATTATTATCCTGTACTATTTACTTCCTCTTTTCTTCAAAGTGCTCTCTTCAAACATTTTCAAATTTTGAACACTTTATATGTGTATGTGCGCAAAGGAAAGTGCGCGCGCGCGCGTGTGTCTGTGTGTGTGTGTGTGTTTCATATACCTACATATATATATGCACTGTTGTGGAGTACATGTATCGGTATTGTACAACACCGATAATCACTTAAGTTAACTGTTGCTCTTAAAGACTACTACCCCGTAAGCATGGCATAGCAGATTGTATTACGCTAAGTGCTCTCGTATTTATCGCTTAGCCGCGAGATTGTGTATCAATGTTTAAATAGAGTCCTCGAGGTAATTAGTATCTTACGTTTAACTGAACATTATTTTGATTTACATTTAGGACTCGCGTTATAATTAAACGAAATTGCGTAATTTTGCCTCACGCGACAGCTTTCCTCCTTATTTCGATCAACCATCACCTCTACTTCGAACAGAAATTTCGAAAGATAACTGATTAATTAAAGAGAAAAAGTAAGCTAACATTTTAGCGCTTTTAAGATATAAGTCAAGTATATGATTTTTAAGATATGGCTCGTTTCGCAGTAGTTGCGGTCGGCGTTACACCGCCGGGCTCTCCTCACACGGGAGCGGGATCTGGAGCTCATCACTGGAGATCGCGATTAACCACGATCAAGAATTCTTTCCTGGGCAGCCCCAGATTTCATCGTCGTAAATTGCTCACTAGTACCGAGGAGGTATGTGCGGTAACAGATATAATAAAACTAATTATTCCTTGTCGTTACACACATATTTAATATTCAAATTAATCGCAATACACAGTTATTAGCGAAAATCGCAGTTTTTCAGTCAGCGATTTAGTTTTTTTCCTTAACAAAATTCAAATATCGATGGATGTTTCTGTAATTGATGAAATTCTCCTAAGCGAAGATTAATTGAAAGTTCAGCGTAGTATAGCGCAGTAGGTGATTTATACTGTATTTTAATGTGTTGGTTTATCATCAAGTATTTATTGAATATTATAGGTACACCTCACGCCGGATTCTTCGCCGGAACTTACGAAAAAATCATGGTTCGGTAGTTTGATGACCACGGAGAAAGACGAAACCTTCACCGTTTTAGTCAAGGGAAAACCGCTAGCCAGTGTAAAAGCCGATCTGATTCATGCTTTTTTATCGGTGAGTGTACCTCGAAGCCTATTATCCGTTTTGGAATAAGTCTTGGAAGTATAAGCTTTAAATGAAGTAATAACTACTATCCATTTAAAAGGAGTAATATTTATGTTTGCGAGAATTGCAATCACAGGCGAAGCATTCGATAAAATTCGTTAAAGCATTTGTTAAAAATCTCTAATAGAATATATAAAAGGAATTCAATAATATATATGTTTACGTGTATGGTTTTCAGAATATTTTCTGTTAGAACTTTATTAGAATTTAATTATAATTATACCAATTCGATTGACTTCTCTTTGATATATTCAATTTGGCGTAAACTGGACGGTTGCAGATAGCAGAATTATCTCATAGCGTGAGCTCGCCAATGTCGTTCAGAGTAGAATACAAAAGAGGTAGTACCGCACCAGCCATGTTCCAGAGACAAGTGCGATTTCAAGTTGACATTAGCGCGATTTCGAAGCAGCCGAATGAGCCCCTCTTCGCCATCACCTTCACATTACTGAGCGGTAAGCGCATGGTCACGTTCTTACGACCTTCTCTTCGATTAGAAAAATTAGAATTCTCATCATTCTTAAATCAGACATAGCACAAAAAAGCCAAGGAACGGAAAAGCCAAAAGTTTAAACTGAAGCGTTCTTGGAGAAGTACGAAGCCTACGCGAAAATATGCCGGTAGATATGGTGGATCGCCTCGCTCTTAAGCGCTTGGCAGTCATCCAAGCGCAACTAGATCGATGTTACCTTGACACGTACAGCTAATATATACATGTAATTTTATGTTCTATCCGTATATGTATATTCTACGTTCGGTATGTCGACGCCATAGATTCCGACCTTTTTTCTGACGAGTCGTTTAATTTCTTACGGCCGACGAGAACAAGCCGTAGTCGCTCGGCTCATAAATTTAGTCTGTCAGAAACACCCTACGTGAAATCCAACTGTATTTTAATAAGCAAAAGCAAACTTCACTCGAGGCGCAATTTAAAAACGCTAATTTTCGAGGAAATCATATTAATCCTTGATGGTACATTTTTTATAGAATAATGGAATTTTTTCTTAAAAAAAAAAACTAGATATTGTCGAATTAAGGGTCAGACAATAAAGTCAATTCGATGTTCGCAGGAAACATCCGAAGATTCAGGCGAGTATGCGAGCATATTCAATCTCAGGTGTGTTCGAGAAATGTGGGCATGAACTTGGGAGGACAAAGCAGAGCCGCGCCTCCTAGTCCGAGGGCCTCGAGAAAATTCACCACAGAGATGAGTGAGAGTTCGAGCTGCGGCAGCGACACTAGTGAACGACTCTTTCTCAATCCTCATCCAGCTACCAGACAGGTAGTCTGTTTCAACAAGGTAGCGCATCATCCCCATCATCTTCATCTTCATTATCATTGTCATAATAATTAATAATTACCACTCTTTTATCTCTAGATCGTTCATTTCTCAAATGAAAATTCTCGTTAAGTTAGTTTCATAAAACCCCACATCGTTCCTTTTTCATTCATAATCTAGATTAACGTTATCTAGGTTGTCCGCTTGTTGTACGTGAATTTCAATAAATCGCTTTTTTAAATTTTATTTGTGGAAAATTCAAACCTTTTTTATTTTATTTTATTTTATTTAAGGCTACTGTAGAGATTTGCACGGGATAGCGAATGTTAGGAGAGAGCTATCACCGATTAACGAAATAACGAAGCATCGTATCGGTTTCAGATCGATTCGGACATCGAGTCGGATACATCTGTATTCGACGTGAAGTCGCCGACCCGCGAGAACGGTAGAAGAAGCTCGACATCGACGAACAATAACAATGCTCTGTCGGGCGATACGACACCGACGCCAGGCAGCCCGCCAAAAGCGGTGCGAAGTAACTCAGAGAGCCAAAACACGCCCGAGAAGAAATGTGTGACCACAATGAGTGGCAACAACATAGCGTGATACTACCAGAACCTTCGCTTCGAGTTTCGATCAAGTCTGAAAAGCCTATGGGACAGCGCTCAGAGATTCTGGTGAGGTTTCCTCTGACGAACGCTTACAACGCTTTAACTGAACTGCAGAAAATGCGTGAGACACATCTGTATGCGTATAATACGACATTGCAACAAATAAGATTGAGGTCTAACATCATAAATCTTACCGTCAGCAGTAGTAACAAGAAAATAGAAAGGCGACAATGTGGATAGCGCGCTTATTTGCGTTGTGTAATTCGAAACATCGAAACCATTAGTGCGAGCTCCGGATAAAGTTTTCATTCTCAAAGTAAAATATTTAATTTTGTTTCGAAAGATACACGTGTAAAAATTTTCCTCAAATAACTCAAAATTTAACGCTAGAAGCGATATTAAATGCAAACATCCTATTCTGCGTTCGTAAGCTAAATGGATCTTCGAGAGAGAGAGAGAGAGACACTATTTCCAAATCACCTCCAGACCTAAAACCGCCGAATGTCATATATATTTCAATAAACAAGCCTACATAAAGAATTATGCATGAAGAGATTCACGATTACTCAAGAAGAGAAATGTAAAGTATATTTAAAAAAATGTGTTTCGTGCGAAACTTAAGTGCAATAATATAACGTTACTGTATTATTTCGCCCCTACATACAATAGGTATTACTGCAAAATTGCATCGCGCTGTGTTAAATTTGTGATAACAAATGGTAATGTTGTGCTTAGGCATATTTCATTTATTAATTATACACGGGGAAAAAATGAAGTTGCTTCAATTAAACGTCGACGTCACGGGCTGCCACAAGCGTATGTAGTTAATTCAATTGGATATTATTGGACCAAATATTTAAATTATTAGAACAATAATCGGATGTTTTTTGTTCATTCATATTGATATTACATCAATAAATTTTATCTCAAATAACACTAATGCTGTTGATACAAAAAATGACGCTGTTGATACGTCATTATTTTTCCGTGTAGAAAAGACCTAATGCCGTTGCTTGGAGAGCACCACATCGTTACCCCATATATATTATAAATTATTTGTCTCGAAAGTTATAATTTTTATTCGCTCATCGCACAATTTTTTTGCTTACAATTCCATTACATCAATTTCCTTCTAGCAGCAATCTATTCCAACAACGCACCGCATATATTCTGACAACATAAATCTAACAACATTGACAAGAGACACGGTAGGCGCGTAGAATGCCTCAAGAATTTTTTGTTTACACATGACGGAAAAGAAAACAAATTAGAAAGAGAGTGGTACAAAGAAAGGTTTCCGACTAATAAAAGATATTAATAATAAATACACACGCAAGTCTCATGATCGTACGAAGCATAGATATTCGTTTGCTTTTTGCAAGATGAAAAGCGGAGGATGATCAAATCGACCATGGCATGCAAAACCCGTCGCAAAGTGAATTAAAGGCTAACGCGTTGCTGAATGTAAAACTCATATAGAAAAAAAAAATATATATATATATAGGTATTACAAAAGCAGTAAGAACTGCACTTCCTTAAGCGATATAAGGAATAAGTAGTTATATCATAAAGTTATTCTCAACACAGACATATCTCAAAATTGTCCCTATTGGCTTCTTAATAAAAAGCGATATGAGGCGTATAAATACGCGTCATCATTTTTAAGCGAAGGTTTGTTATATAAGACTACATCGTGATATATGTTTACGAAGAAAGGAGGAAAGACTAGATAAAGTAACGGAGGAAATAACGAGCGTTGAGCGCCCGGATATTCTCGGAGATCAATATCTTGAAATCGATCGATTTTCTGAGAGTACAATGTGGAAAAGGGATTGTCCTTGATGATAATCCAATGACGCGATCTTCAAAGTTTACACGATTAGGATTAGATTAGTAGGTGAGAGCGAAAGTGCATAAATGTTCGCACAAATCAAAATTGTGATTTTTTGGCGCGTGTTAGATCCCCCAATTAGGCGCTCTTGCTTCAGATATTACCTACGTATTATATCGCGCATGTGGCGACTCGTTCCTACATATAAATATCCGAGGGCTATATCTTTATAATCGATTAACGATACGGAAGAAGAGAACTAACAATCTACTTTTTCCGTTGCATTTCGGAGTGGCAAAATTTCGCGAGATGCAAAGCGCGGCGGTGTTTTTCAGTTAAAGGCTCAGCTAACGGCAGACACATTGTCATTCCGCATTATCAAGAAGAAATACGTAATGTTATAAAAGGGATTTAGCTGGATACGTATCGAAAATACTATTATGTACGATGAAAAATGCGTGGGTGAAATTTTATGAAAAGTCGTTGATCCTTAACTATTTTCAATTTTTATATAGTCGCTCCTATTATTATAGTGACACACAGACACTTAACAGCGACTTGAAGCTAACGAGGGAATTATCTAGAGTATTATTTATATGCAAAAACACCAAATCATAGATGAAACGTAAATGTTTCTTTTTTTCTCCATCGCTTTCCGAAAACCCAATTATTCTTTTTGATTGTTGCAAAAATAAATCATGACGATTCGATATGGCCAAAGACAGAACAAGCATTAATATCAGTAGTTAAAGATTAAACATATACAAAAGTTGGTAAACGAGTGTGTCATTCGTTGATCGTATAGGATAATTATAACGAGAAAAACGGAGACGGATATCATTACTCAAATATATAGATGCGATTAATCCGCAATGGAAAAGCCTTCGTTACCTTCCGTGCGCATTATTCGCAGAAAGAATAATGGTATCCTCTGAAATCGCTTGATAGTGTAAATTAATTAATCAATTTTCTGTTTGATATTTTTTACGTTGAAAAATCAGACTTTGCACGAAATTGTTTATTACACGTACGAGAGCAAAAATAATAGAAAGCGAGAGAGAGAGAAAGAGAGAGAGAGAGAGAGAGGGGGGGGGGGGGAGAAAGAGAGAGCAAGTGAGCGAGAAAAAATAAAAAAGGAATGAACGTTTTCGTTACACATAGAAAATGAATGTGAATTTAGTATTAATAACAATACAAACACCACACACACACACACACACACACACGCGCGCGCGCGCGTTCCACTACGTATAATTAAAATTAGCATAAGCTTGCAATTATCTATTTACTAATTGCGGTTAAATAAAACTACTTATACAGTGCGTAAGTATATTATAATAAGAAAATGGGAGGAGGGACGGAATAGTGGGTGGACGGACGTATGGTTAGAGAAAGAGAGAAAGGGGATATATATATATATAAAACAAATTACCGGCCATATTAAATTAGGATTTTATATTGTGCAAGTCTGTGAGTCAAGAATGTGAGCTAAGGGAGGAAAGCTAAAGCAATTTTGGTATGCAAATCCATATTAACAATTCAAGCGAATTACAATACAGTTCTGCGTGTAAAGATATAAATTTCGTGACAAATCTGTCACCTGTTTCGTAAAAGGCAAACTGAGGGGAATCCGCGTGATATTTTCGTAGGTCGATCCAGAGCGCGCTAGAGCGATACTTAGCGAATGTATTATAGATGATACAGAGGGTGCGTTGCATCGATCCTCGACGAAATATCTCGCCGATAGCTGTGCCACTGACGTAACATCGCGAAGTCTCTTGTACGAAAGAAAGAACACAAGATTACTCGCTATCTCTTAACGTGTCTCCGACTTATTTTTCGATTCGCTTTTGCGCGCCGCGCCGCGCCGCGCCATGCCGCGATCTAGCGTGCGAGCGATCACGCGATCGGTCCTCAATGTCCTCATGCATGTACGTATAGTATGTACGTGCGAGATCGTTACCCGGCCGAAGAATTTGCTTAAGAGCGGCGACGTAGCACGAGAGAGCGCGAATATCGATCGCGTCGCTGCACAGCCAAATGCGATTTTGAGACTTGCAATTTATTCAACCGGACGACAAGGTCGTTCAGAAGGTATCTTTCTCGCGAAATGGTTAATAAGTTTCGAACTTCGCAACCGTCTCTTCGCCGTCATGCATGTCGCGTTCGCGCCGATCTCTTTCCGCTGAATCATCAAGTATCGGTGATAATGACGAACGAACGTACGCTTTCCCGATAGCTTGGAGCTCGCGCGCGGATCGTAGCAAAATTGTCTCGCCGCAAAGGCGCGTAGGTCTGCAGGCATTATACAAATTCCCGACGTACCGTACTTTTAAGGCATTATAAGCTAGGTTGAATATAGAAAATTTTTATACGATTTATAAGACAATGCAATTTGCGCATGCGATCGATTAATTTATTACACACGCACGTTTCCTTGTTGGCGTTTTTGTTAAATGTGCACTATATTCTTCGGGGCGCGGTGTGTCCCGCGGCCATCCCGCTAATCCCGCTGACTGTGAGTATTGCGAGTTCCGTCGTGATCGAAGCGTGTCGGGCGACAGTGATACAACCCTCTGAGTTCCAAACATTATTTTCTTCCAAATCAAATGTGTCTTATATTTAATTAGGTTGAGAATAATTCGTGAAACACCAAAAATAAGATAATAAAAAAATTCTCACTCTCTTTGATTCTTACGGGCATGCACAAGATCGCGACGTTGGGCATGTATTCTAGATGTATATATATGTATGTAGGACTCAGAGGGAAAAATAAGTAAATGTGGCGACAGGAATCGTGCGCGGGTCGCCGCGACGTGCCTCGCGCCTCGCGTCGTCCTCGCATTTCCTCGAGGACGCGTATTATCTATTGTAAGATAGCTCTTGTCTCCAAGTGAAAAATTCCGCGTGGTTTATTATTATCATGCTTCTCCCTATTATATCGCGCGCATCCATATAATAATAATATTTATCGTGCGTCTTTCGTAATCTCTCGGCGCGACCGTCGCGCCTATCGTGTGTACCTATCTCTTTGACTGTCACTTTGATCTTTCGTAGCCGCGACAAACGACGAGGTCCAATTAGTTTTAGCCAAGATTTAGTGAAAGCGGGGAAGTAGAAGAGCTCACCAAATATTCGTGATATCGAAGTTAATCTAGGCAACAAGAATGTCGAAGAGATGTCCTCGTTTTCCAGACATCCAAAGTCTGAGTTGTCTAGGAAGTCGCGTTGCGATTTGCGATGCAAACTGACCGCGACTAGGAACGCTTCTTTTTACGGTATACATCGCGTCACGCTTATCGGTTGCAAGTTGCAACCGATGCACCACCAATATCGCACTGATCGCCGGGTCTTGTAAATCAGCACGTACCTCTTGTCCTCTTATCATCGCTCGTAGACCACGTAGACACGATTAGCGAGTAGTATGTGGGACTCGAGAGAGCATGCTAGGTTCCATCGACGCGCGACGGTCGACGAAGACGAAGTAGCTTTCTCTCTCGTACAACTGGGCGTCGACGCCTCTCTCGAATCTAAAATTATAAAATAACGGACAATTGTCAAACTGATCGTGCATCGCTAGAGAGGTAACGAAATTTTGCGATCGAATAGGATAGGGATTGAAAGACGAAATCACTTTAAATTTCAAGTTAATTTTGCGTCGGCGAAAGGACGATTTGAATCGATCCCAATTGTAATTAAACATTATTTATGCGGGAAGGAACTAGATAATTTCTCAAAATACAGTTAGTTTCTCAAATACAGTTATTTTTTAGAAGAGCATTAGAACTGCAATCTTATTACTACTCTACTATAATGTAATAATTAACAGGAAATAATAATTTCTAAATATATGTTCTCTTCTGATAGTCGCTTCGCATATTTAGCAATATTTTGCAATAAAAATCCAAAAATTGGCGACTAGTTCCTTCCTTTTTACGTTCATAATTACGTTCGACATAAAGGTGGGTATACACCTAGCGAACGAACATCGAACGAACAGCGAATTCGGTAAATGTATACGCCCTATTCGCGTTCGCTTTGGCGTATACATTTACCGAATTCGCTGTTCGTTCGGTGTTCGTTCGCTAGGTGTATACCCACCTTTAAAGGGAACGCTTCTCCCTCGCGTTATCGCGTTCGAAGTAGGCTCGAGTTTTCTTTTCCTCGAACTCCTCAAACAACAGCAAAAGCGCCGCGGAACGTGAATCAGTAATTTTTCAAATCTCCCTCGCGTTACGAGCTTCGATCTATAGTAGTCGCGCGTACGTAGTATGTGCTCTGAATATTTAGTGACGTCCAGACAAACTGACAATAACGGCTGTGAGTGAGCGGTATTCTTTTCAGCAAAAATCTGTTGTAGCGTAAACCGCATTCCGCTCGATTTGCCCGTGTGAATCGGACGATCATCGTGTCCGATCGATATTACTACACATACACCACAATTTTAACGTACACACACACACACACACACACACACACACACACACACACACACATACATAGTACGCATAAAAGCGCATGCACGCATCGATTGACTTGTATCTATCGGAATTACAATGAACTTTTTTCGATCGATACGGCTCGTATCGTTTTCCTTTGCACTCTAATTTTCGACACTTACAGCCTGGAGCCGCATTTTAGCATCCCACGTTTGTAGTAAGCCACGTTTCGGGAAAATTTCGAGGGCTCACTTATATTACATCGCGAATACATCTTACATCTTACTCGAACGTCGTACCAGATTCATGCAATTAGCCTGAGAAAAGAAAAACGCTGAAATTCGATGCACTCGCAGTGAACTATTTTTTTACGAATGATAAAAATTGTCCTTGCGGTTATATGCCGATACTGATATTAGTGATATTATAAGCAAATAAGCGATACTAATCTATTGTATATGGACGATTAGATTCCCTTCGCACGCGAATTACAATGGTAACGAGTAACGACTAACGACACGCGTACCTATACGTATTGTGATTCAAGTGTCACGGACCGGCGAAATAAGTGAACCGCATATTCCCACACACCCACGCATACACACGACACACGACACACGATACACATACACATGACAGACACACGTATTCTTTTGAGCAATCGTCGATCATTCGAGATAGAATTTCCTTCTTGCGGGTACGTGATAGTTTTTTCATAATCATATTATACAAAGTGAAAAGCGCGACACCGTAGCACGTACATATTTGCGTTGTACGAAATTCTGCTTTCGTTTAGAAAAGAGAAAAGAGAGAAGATAACGCGCGACGCAGCGCGAGAATTTGCGAATCTGTATACGCAATCTGCGCCAAGCGATTAATTTTCCGTCACGCGACTTTCATCGCATCAAACGTGCATGTACCATTGTTTTACTTAAATCTTATTTGTTGAATATCGATTTACGCGCTGCGTTTACCTACTTATCGCGCGTACCGATTGTTCCGATACGCACGTCGTTTTAGTACGGGGCGATTTAAAAGAACGACGATGTATAAAGCGCGATGTATTTAGCGCGGGGTGATTATTACCGAGATGGTCACGTGTCACATGCAATGACTATGAATTATTATGTATTATGCATTATGTATTATTATTATATTATTATATTATATTATATTATATTATATTATTATTATTACTATTATTATGAAAATATATCGCGTTAGTTTTTGAACAAACGAATAAAAACACTAGGGGCGGGGAAATAAAAATTGTAACATATTTGTTGATGGCCAATATCAAATATGTATAAAAGTAATAATAATGCAACATTAATAATAAACAGATATTATTAAATCCGCTTGTCTTGTAAATAAAATCACAAAACTTAGTTTCTAAAAATTTAAATAAAATCACAAAACTTAGTTTCTAAAAATTTAAATATAATAATATTCTAATTTCGATGATGCAACAAGAATGTAAATCGTTCTGTAATTTAATTGTTACTCCATTATTTAGCAAACAACGATTTTACCGACAGTAATTGCTTCGAAGTTTTGACTGTAAAGCGAATGCAGATAGAGTACCAAGTACCAAACGAGATTCGTAAACCAATCTTATTTTTGGAAGCTCGTTTATCATCCTATACTTTAAACGAATCATAACCATTTTAACGCACAGAGATTTTTTTTTAAAGAAGATTCACCGCGTTATATGAAATAAATTGTATTAAGAGTGCATTATATCAATTTTCATAATTAATTTTCAATTTCAAGGAATTCGTCGAGAATTATATTATAGTTGTGGACGTATTTTTTGGAAGTAGTTAAAATCTATTTCAGATTTCAGAAGAAAAGCGTGGAGAAATATCTTTGACATTAACGAAAAAGGTTCGTAAAACAATGATAAATATAATTCGTTACCGCAAATATCAAAGATTAATGAGATAAACGGGAGACGGAGGTGAATGCTCGATCGGAAGGAATTCGCCCTGCATTGTGCCGTATATGAATCGTCCACAAAGAAATTGGTCGCGCGACGACGTTCAACGGTCGGCCAACCGAGCCAACGCGCAACGTGACTGTGCACTGTGGAGTAGGGTGGAGGATAAAAGCGGGAAATGCGGGAATCTCGATGGAGATTCGCTGGCTTCTCGAGAGAGGGTTGTCGCGGGACAACCCGTACAATCGAGCTGAAGCGGCTAGAGCGAAGCAGGAGCAGCGGAGCAGGGGCCGAAGGGGACGATTTCGCGGTCGCGGCGTCGCGCCGTCGTAGGTTCGATGCCAAAGAGCGAAGCGCTGTTATGACTCGACTCTCGAGAGTCTCGAGTGACGAGTCCGGCTCGGTCGTCGATTAAAACGACGCGCCGGTTCGACGATTAAAACGGCCCGGCTCGCGAAAAACACGTGCGAGAACCTTGATTCGGTCTTTACCTTCTTTCCGCGTCCGGTGTTCGACGTATATTCGGTGTATATCGCTCCGCTTCGCGTCGTCGGTCTGATCCGCGAAATACGTTTTATCGCACCTCCCGCTCACCGTTTGTTTTCGTCAAGATCATGAAATGGTACGTATACAAGACGCCCTCCCCCGGCTCCCCGATTAATTGACGTGACGTGACGCGACGCGACGCGACGCGACGTCCAAGGGTTCAAGTCGAACGCGCCAAGTGATCAATCGAATCTAACTTCACAGCGTATAACTTTGCTTTTCGCGACCCGCGGCCCGCGGGTGCTTTTAATTTCAGTTAACTATAACGCGGGCGACCGTGCAGGCCATGCAGGCGTGCACCGATTATCTATAATCTATAACCGTTTAATGAACGTATATGGTTACGTATGTTTGCGCGTATCATTTTCTAAACGTATACGCGTATACGCTTCGAGCAGATGATTTACAAGCCTTTGCCAGAGCGTTAAACTTAACCGTTTTGGAATACTTCCCGAAATTATAACTAAGATATATCTGGATTTAACGCTTCTCTTATAAATAGAGAGAAAATAAAGCATATATTTCTCACGAGCTTCTTCTCTCGGCACAGTAGATTGAAAGAGTTTGTGACAAAAATTTCTTTTGTAAAGTCGTCTTTCCTTTTACCTCTCTCCACTTAATTTCCTCGAAAATAACAAATTAATAATTTAATCAAAGCTCTTTTTTTTATTTTATATATTTTTATTTTCGTCGTTTTATCTTAGCAAAAGCGTTCACGCTAATTCTTCAATCTAGACATCTAGAGATATATTTATTTGAAAATCGAAATGGTTTGATGAATCAAGCTACGATACAAAGCGTACGTAGGCATAGTCAGCATAGATAATTAAGAGGCGATAATAACTTTTGACGCTTAATTATATAACGATATAATTACCGTCTATTTTAGCGCCCGGGGTCTCTATACTCTCTATCTACGATTTATATCGCGTCCGAGAGAGAGAGACGGTATATATCCTATTATTAAAGCCCCTTTAAATAATCATCGCGTCGTATATTCTTTAAATCCATTTTGCGTTACCATTACCATTCGATAACTGTAAAACACAAATTGGTCGTGCATCCGTGCATCCGTGCATGTGTAATTGATTTAATAGACTTACGGAATATTCTATTCGTATATGTAAGTAATCCGAAATCCGAGTGAATAGGTGTATAAATGATAACGGCTGTGCTCTATCGCTCGCTTATTTCGAAATTTAGATTGAGCGATAAACGAAATATTTCGCGTTCTAAGCTATTCTTATTTCCGCGCAGATCGCGCAGATCGCGCAGATCACGGCCGCAACGTTGGCTCGTTGGCTCGTACGGAATAAGAAAACGGAGTGAGAAAAATGGAGACAAGTTGGAAAAGTTGTCTGGCGAGGAGGAAGATGCTGCTCGGTGTATTATATGCCGAGTGGGGCCGTTTAAAAATAGACGTTTAAACTTAAATTATGCCCTCTAGCAAAGGGAGCCGCGAGCGGACGGTCAAAATTTTATTATAAGCGCTTTACGCCGCTTTAATATAATTAACCGAAGGATATTAAAGGATCGTGAAACTGAATCAAAATCCTTTTTTATCCAACCCAACAGTGTTTAAGTTTATGACAAAAGACAGCGAAATTGATGCGAATTTTAAGTAGGTACGATACATTAGGGCCAATGACGAGTATTTTCCTCTGTCATAATTACTCTGCTTTCCTAGCTTTTTCTAAATTGCACGCGACAGCTCCAACGATAACGGGCAATCGAATTCTTAATGACCTTAATTAGAATTTATGCTGTACGTACGCGTAATGCGGTATGCGGTATGCGTAGGCAGAATACCATACGTATATGTTTGCGCTCTATAACTGTCTCTTGTCACAAAAAATTCCCGTCTTCTTAAAATAACAATTCACTCGGAAGAACGTCGGCGTCGTGCCGTGGCGGCCGTGGCGCGCTTCACGCTTGCGACAGTTGCGAGTTGCGACCGACTCTTGCAGCTTATAAATTAATAAGCCGCGAATAAGCGCTCCTAATACGGCTCGATCGTCAGTGATCGTCAATGAACGAGCGCTCGTGAAACGATAATACGATTGATGATTCATAGAGGAGGGGGATACGTTACGAATTCAAATATTTGTAATTGTCCATCTCCTTTTCAACGATGCGCCGTGAAAAAGGAAATTTCACGTTGTCGGCGTTACTTACCATGCGGAACTTTGACGCGCGCAACTACACGATAAAAGAGCGCAAGATCTACCGCGAGATAATAACCAATAATAAACGTGCGAGAGAGAGAAAGAGAAAAAGAGAAGAAGCGACGGGCGCGAGTGGGCGCGGGCGTGTGGTGTGCCGTGAGGCGTGGAGAGAACGAGACGGAGCGCGAGAGAGAGAGAGAGAGAGAGAGAGAGAGAGAGAGAGAGAGAGAGAGAGAGAGAGAGAGAGAGAGAGAGAGAGAGAGAGAAAGAGAGGGAAGCATAGCAGAAGGGTGCATCGATCGCCGTACATCGCGCGCTATCTCCCGGCGATTTCGCGCACTACGATTCTCGTGCGGTGCGAAATCGAAAGATGGCCGTCCCGCTGGCATTTGACGGCAAGTTTCACGGCACTCGCGGCAGCCGCAGACACCCGGGCCCGGCCGCGACGAGCGAGTGATCGGCTACACGGCAATCCGAGACCGTTGCCGTTGCGCGGACGGCGGCCCGGCCAAGAGAGGGATATGGCGGCGGCGGCAACGACGTCGACGACGACGACGGGATTGTGAAGGGAGCTGTGCGCTGTGCGCGCGCCTTGTGCGACGGTCGTCTCCGCCGAGAGTACGTCGCGCACGAGAGGAACGTCGCGACGTCGCGGACGTCGCGCCTCGCGCCGTGTGAGCGCGGTGTCTCTAGCAGACGACATTGTTAGTAAAAATAAAATACTACTGTATACCTATATATATATTTGGATCGGCTCTCGCCGCTCTCGGACTCTCGACTCTCGGTTTCGGGAGTGGATACGCGCGGCGGTTCACGGTTGTGGTTGGCGGCGGTCTCGCCTCTCGGTGAAAAACGCGTTCGTTCGCGACGACGGGCGAACGTCTCGCCGCGACGTGAAAATTCGTTGCCGTTGGCCGTAGGGCCTAGGGCGGCGAAAGGTCGCTTTTTATGTCACGCCTCCCGTCGATCGTCAACGATGATCGCCCGTCGACGTCGACTCGTCGGCAGTGTCGGCACCGCCAGTCGAGAACAAAATTGCGAAAAAGAGCCGAAAATGTGTGTGCTCGACTGCCTCAATTGATTGCCGTGACCGTCGTGACTCGTGACATCCGTTAGTCGGCGAGTCGAATCACGCTGGCAGAGTAACGATCGCTAGGTCGAAGGCAAAGGGAGAGAGAGGGAGAGAGAGAGCGCGAGTGCCGCGAGTTGATGCGAGCGATCGAAAGATCGCTTGATATGGAGGTTCGCTTCAGGACCGAATAGCAAGAAACTGATACAGCGACAGCGACACTTTTCTCTCGCACGCAATCATGGCTGCCTAGCGCAGGGCACGTATCGACCAATTTTGTCAAACGTCATTTCAGGTTAAAATCGTATTCGTATTCGAGGTGCATTACGCGTTGACAGTTTACTTGGTCGGCGCGGTGACATAGCGCTATCGCGCGGCCACGCTGCGTCACGTCTACATATATTTACGACATAATTTGTCACTTACGCTTTCCAGGTCCGCGAACCCCGAGGATTCGGCGCTGAGGAATGTAGGCGACGAAAGCACGGATCAAAATAATAATATAACTATGACGAGCGAAGATCTGCTGCAGCCCGGCCATGTGGTCAAAGAGCGTTGGAAAGTTGTAAGCTTGTTTTAATTCTTCTCATGTATCCAAAGACATTGTTCCTTTTAGTGTTACTTTTATTAAGAAATACTTTAAAGCTGTCGATGAACATTACGTACATCAAAGGAAAAATATTTTTATATCGATGCTGTATTTGCCGTTTGTTTGGTCAGTGTAGGTCAGATATATTATCTAAAAAAAACATGTGTCTTTTTGATATATAGGTGAGAAAAATAGGTGGCGGGGGATTCGGTGAAATTTACGAAGGTCTTGATTTAATGACAAAGGAACAAGTTGCCCTTAAAGTTGAATCTGCACGGCAGCCAAAACAAGTCTTGAAGATGGAGGTAGCTGTACTGAAAAAATTACAGGGTTAGTATAAACTTTTTGACTAAACAGATATTTATGTTCGCAAAACTAAGTCAGATATTTTTTTTATTCCTGAATTATTGCCTTATTATAAAAATTGTTCTAGGTAAAGACCATGTTTGCCGTTTTATTGGCTGTGGACGTAACGATCGATTTAATTATGTTGTAATGCAATTACAAGGAAAGAACTTGGCGGAATTGCGCAGAGCGCAACCGCGAGGAGCTTTTTCACTTTCTACTACGTTACGTCTTGGTCTTCAAATTTTGAAAGCTATAGAAAGTATTCATCAAGTGGGATTTTTGCATAGAGATATTAAACCTGTAAGTATATGCTTACACCTTGTTGTTTACATAGAGTTTACATATTTTGGATAATCTGTACTTTTACTGAACCACATATTATAGAATTGCATAGTCATAAGAATATTAATAGTAATATTTCGTATTACAGTCAAATTTTTCAATTGGCCGCCATCCGTACAACTCCAGGCTAGTATACATGTTAGATTTTGGTCTAGCTCGACAATTCACGACCAGTACGGGAGAGGTGCGACCGCCTCGTGCCGCTGCGGGATTTAGAGGAACCGTCCGATACGCGTCAGTCAATGCACACAAAAATAAAGAGATGGGCCGACATGATGATTTATGGTCACTATTTTATATGCTAGTCGAATTCGTTAATGGGCAACTGCCATGGCGAAAAATAAAAGATAAAGAGCAAGTAAGTGTTGGAGAGTTTTAAGTTCACAGACAGTTATAAGATACAGGGGCAGTTTTTTGTGTGTAATTAAGAGCATTATTTAAGTATTCGTAAAATCTTGTATAGGTGGGTCTCATGAAAGAAAAATATGATCATCGATTACTTTTAAAACATCTCCCATCCGATCTACGAGTCTTTTTAGAACACATTCAGGTAATCTTCGATATGATTTGTACTAATTATATGATAGTTAAATATTTATCTTCGTAATAATGCGCAACATTTATATATTTTCGTAGAGTTTGGAGTATGCAGATAAACCAGATTACGGTATGTTAGCTGGTCTGTTTGAACGATGTATGAAACGTAGAGGTGTAAAACCAAACGATCCCTATGATTGGGAAAGGCCATTAATAGCTAATGAAGGTTTATCAACTACTAGATCATTACCTACAGTAGCTGTACCACCTCCTCTTACTACAGCTACTACTCTCAATCAGCCTCCAACCACAAATGTGGATACGAATAACCAAGAGAACGTGGAACCAGACAACAGAAAGGAGTTGGATGTAAGAAATACAAAACTTGTATAAATATTTTTATCTTATTCATCTTAAATCTTATTGGGACAGCATTTATATACGTGCTATATTTTTAGAGATCTTTAATATTTTTTAACGTTTTAGAGAATACAATCTATTTTTTATCGTGTTTTTTGTTTTGCATTTGTTTTACATAGGCACAATTGGATTACGAAAGTATATATAGAAGAAACAGGCAACGTGGAATAGAAGGTTCTCCAGTGCCATTTGCAGCAGCTATCAGCAATCATGGTAGGGATAAAAATTGCAATGCCACAATACCAACGACGGATAATACGCATCAACAGGTCGCGCAACAGACTGTGCCACCTTTGCCAACCCAAGGTTTGTACAGTTGTACAACCTATATTGCAATCTATATTGTTTGTTAAATTTATCACATAGTAATTATCGTTTATCGCATAGGATCTCCCAAAAAACGACGCGCAGTCTCGATGGCAGTAGAATCTCAAGTTCCTACGCCAGTAGAAAAGCAGGTAGATAACGAGGGAGACGCATTGATGGCTTCCGCACGTTCCGCATCTGAGGTTCCTCGCCTTAAAACAGTAACAAATGCAACAGCACCACTTAGGAAATCAGCCAGTGGCGCTACATTGCCCGCTACTCTCGCCCGTTTGCGCATCGCTACACCCGAGGGAACGTCTGGGGAATTACCGAGCCCTCGTATACAGACGGAAGTCGACGCGTCTTATTGCTCTTATGACGTAACTAATACTAAATACGTTGGAAATCAAAGCCCGGTGAATACGCGATCTATATTTTACACGACAGATTTTTACACTTACATCACAACTGACAGTTGCACAAATTTTATATTTTCAGGTAACTGAACAAAGAGAACCTCTGAGAAGAGAACCCAGAAGGAGAGCAGATAGCCGACAACAAGTCAGAAGCGGACGTTCGGCGGTACGTGACTGTTCTATTACGCAATTTGCGCAAATAGACGACGACAACGTGTCCGCCCTGCAACAAGTGACCAAAGGCGGCGGAGGATTGACTCTGGCCTCGCAATGGAAATCACAATTTGATGATTCCGAAGAGACTGATAACGAGTGGAAGGGCGAAAATTTGCAGAGCCCCGAGCACAAAGGGACAAATGCCCCATCCATACCGCCACAAGTAAAAATTCTTGCTTATTACAATAAAGAAATTAGATAAGCAGGAGCATATTACACTAAAAATGTTTCGTTCGAACAATGTTCGAAATTTAATCAAGTTTACGCATGCTCGCATGCAGTCCACAGGTATCATCGAGGGTTCACAGCAATTGGATACGAAACCCGTCGCAACTCAATCAAATGCCTCAAATGTGTGTCAACAGCAGTCTTTAATGCCCATACCACTGTCGAAAATAAGCGAGGATTCTCCGAGACCAGCGGTGCCGCATAGATGTTTAAACATTGCGGGTATCGAAAAATATCCAGAACTGCAAGGAGCACTCCCGCGAGCTTGGAGCGTTCCAGTTTTAGCGCCACACGTTCGAGCTTATCTCGAAGCTCCATTGGTTCGTACCGTGTTCTACGTACGAACGCTACTGATTGCTTTTGCACAGACGTATCTAAATTTCGATGGTAACAGGTTCAGCAAGCGGCATTTGATGATTTGCTGTATGAAGTCGATGTCATGAGGAATATTGCTACTCGATACGATGAACCGAGACAGACCGCACCAGTCAGAAGATCTAGTCTACCAGCAGTAGCTTTCTCTCCCGATGTAATGTTTAACACTCCTAGAGGAGAGGAAGAGGAAGAAGCAGTAGCGGGTAGATTGGAAATCAGAGTGGTAGATGCAACTGGTGGTGCTACAATTGTGCAGACTAGTGCTGACAGGGAACCGTTACAAAGTACGTGTAATCGATTGTTTTTTTCTCACAAATCAGTTATTGATTAGTGAATCAGTGCGTTAGTCAATTGCAATCCATTTTACATTTATAATGCAAATATTTGCATTATCTAAATTTGTAGAGAAATTAACGAACGGCACGGCAGGTAGTCCAGCTAGTCCTAATCCGGGACCGGAAGAACCATCGATATATTACGACGCGACCGAGAATCGACCAACTGTAAACGCGAGTTTGCAAAAGGAATCGATTAATGCCACTACTGCCTTGACTACTGTACAAAATGCAGTACCGATTCGTGATAATAAGGACAATAAAGAGAAGGAAACATCTAGTAGGACGTACATCGCTCATAGTAAAATACCGGTTCCTGTTAAAAGTCCAAGGTGTTCGTTATCCGAATCGACGCCCGAGACTAACACTCCAAATATCAAGGCGGGAACTGGAAGTGACGTAGAAAAACTACCCGTGCCCGCGACCGCAACTAAGGAAAAAGAGAATAGTTAGTAAAACTAATATAATATGGAAAATTCTTTAATAATGTGTATAATACTTATAGTTACATCTAGTTGTTTATGATATGCAGGAATGTGATGAAAATTGACAGGACATATATTGTTCTTAAAAATTTTGTAAAGAAAGCGATGTATCACTGAAGATACATACTGAAAAAGCTACGCTTTAAACGCTTTAATTTATTACTATATGTGTTTATTACTATATATTTTATTTAATAATTTTAAAGATCGCTTGTTTACACTGTTATCGTTGTTATTATTAGAGAAATGTTCTTATGAAATATTAATATAACTCTAACATTTAATAAAGAAATTTATTATTATATTTTGAAACAATTTTATCTGGAGAAAATAATTGTATAATAAGAAACTACTTTTTAAATGTTACTTTTGCTTTAAAAAATTTTTTTTACATCGACATCGTGAATGAATCTTCTACAAATTATTTCATGTTCTCAAAGCAAGAAATATTAACATTTCGTAACTGTATAAGATATTATGTAATAATAAAATATACACGAATTTCAAATGTCTCAAAAGAATTCAACCATTGCACATAAAAAAGATATTTTGACAAATGAAATAGCATTAGTCTAGAAAATATGATTTGTGTGTATTTAAAAAAGAAGAATGTATATATACGTGAAATTAATTTGATATATTAGTTCCTTTCCGTACTAACGCTCGCAAATTTTAGCTGTCAGAGGTAACCCATTGACAGCACATGCGGAAGCGCCAGCACATTGCCGTCGCATGCCATTATCTGACGCTAGACCAATCATGTCACCTTTAACTTCAGCCAGCTCTGCCGAAGATGAAAATTTAACTGGATGTACGCCCGCTTTGCGCCGCCGAAGACAAAGTGAAAAATATGTGACAGACGCTAGTCAGCTGAATCTGCAGTTCCAAAGACCGCAACATAGAACGAGACCGCAATCTGAAGTATTGCCAAGACTTTCTCCCAGGGGAGTACCTTCGCATCTTCTACGGGAGCCTGGTAAAAAATCCGAAGAGAGCAGTGAAAGTGATTCTAATAGCAGTGGACCGCCAAAATCTTCTCGTCAACCACCACCACCGCCTACATCGTTGCCACCTCACATAGCAGAAAATAAAGCTAGGTGAATATATATCGCACACACGTATCTGACTTGTACACGAAAAAAAAAAGATATATCAACAGCCTCAGTGTTATTGAGATAAAATTTATTGATGCAACATCAATATTAATGAACAAAAAACATCAGATTATTGTTTTAATAATTTAAATATTTGGTCCAATAATATCCAATCGAATTAACTATTTATGCTTGTGGCAGCCCGTGACGTCGACGTTTAATTGAAGCAACTTCATTTTTTTTTCCGTGTATAAATAGTTTCAGATATTTGATATATTATTTCCTTAGCTTGATATGTCACTACGTAAAATTAATTAAAACTAATGATATCGCATATAATTTCCCTTCTGAATAAAGATGTCAATTTTCTATAATTATAGATGCCGCCGTTATTGGCCCATACCAGACGCAACGGTTGCTAGCAGAGAATCGTGAGATTTGATGTTAAAAATGACAAATAGCCTTTGTTTGTGTTAATATTGAGAAGGCTTTTACTGCTCAACCATCTGAGAATGTGATATCATTTGGGACACCGAAAATACGCAATTTTTCTGATAAATACGTCGGATACATGAAAATTTTAGTAAAAATTAATCATATCTATATATCTACAAAGAGATACAGAACATAGCTGTTCATTTAGCGTGCGAAAATGTAATTGTCTGTGAATGCGTATTCAATTAATGCCGCTTTAATTAATTGCTGAACTTGTTGAGCGAATTTCTCAAAAAAAATCTTTTCAATTATTTTTGGGGGCATGTGCTCAATAAGTCACAGCAAATTGAATGAAAGTGTACATGAGATTGCTTTCAGTGTGCAAGCAGTACAATTATCTGGTAATTCGAGATAGTCGCTTTTTTTAAGATTATACTTTTTTTTACTTATAACACTTGTCACATTTATGTTACAATAGATTTGTTCGTGTTGCTTGAAATTCCCAAAAATTCCTGCCCTTAAAACGAGATAAATATACATTGGGCATTGGAGAAAAAGAAAGCAAAGATTCTAAATGCAAAAAGTTCGAGCAACACGAACAAACCTGTCCATTCAGTATCTTTTAAATTTCTACATATGATAATATATATTTCTTTTCTTATTTTTTTTAAATCTGTTGGATTTACAATAGCTTTGTTTATGCATATGTTCTGTAAAATAATGTTACCAGAACTCTATCCTTTTATTAAATCTATCTGATAGAATTTTCTTTGCACGGAAGTATCGAATGCACTTATCTACACAATTTATGCATAATTCTTGCATAATTTATCTGCAATAATTTGTTCATATTATATAAAATATCCTATAGAAACAGGTTTTATAAGATTTATAAATCTTATAAGATTTTATTAGTGATAGCTGCAAAGTAATATAAACACATTTTTGTTATAAAAATAGAATTATTACAACTACTGTGTTGTACACTGAAACATATTTTATTTGTTAAAATAATACGAATATTTTATATTTGAAGAAAAAAACAAGTGCTCGATAATTTATTAATTGAAATTATACTCATCCGATTTATGAGCGTGCTTTAAATTTATTAGAAATTTAGAATTGCTTTCTTGCAATGAGCATAAATCACGTAATAATATAAGTAAGCATGGATAATAGGTATTATTTAGTATCGCAAGAGAAAGAAATGAGTTTTTAACGAAGTGGCTCTAGAATAATTTATAAAATTCGGGCCAGATGTGTAACTAGTCTCCTTATAGCCCATTATTAAAGTCAACAAAATGCAATTTTTTTCGCATGTATACAAGATGTTTCAAAACCATCGGAAGTCTTCTTAATAACAGATTGTTTGGCCAATTAAGGGTCGATTTTTCCTTAGCAAGAAGTAATCATTTTTTCGCAACTTCTCAATTTTTTGCATTATATATTGTTGCAACAAAGCCTCAAATTAAAATTCTATTAAAATATATTTTTTACCTGAAATTAGTTAAGGAACATAGTTTTGTTATTCATTTGGTTCCTTGAAAATTAATTTTCGTAAAGCATTTTCTTTTTTTGTTCAATCGCTTATAATTTGAAAATGATTAATTACGTCAGCATTTTTGCTAAGGAAAAATTAATTATAAGTTGACCAAACAATATGTCGTTAAAAGAATTTTTAATGTTTTCGAGATATCCTGTAAATACATATATATGTATATGATCTCAGCTTCCTTGTACTATCTTTCATCTACAGATCTTTAGGCTAATTTGAAATTAAAAAGGAGTTTTGATTCTTGAACTGTAAATAATTAAAAATTCAGGGATTTTCTCAAATTAGCTTCAAGGATGTAAGTGTACATATATATACACACATAAGTTTACTGTAAAATAATAAATTTAAATTGAAAACTGAAGATGTTTAGGATTATTAGTAAATTATATTAATTATATAAAGTTATAAATTGCATTTATTTTTATTATTATTAAAAATATTTAAAATTGAATGTTAAAAAATCATAAAATTTCCGTTAAGAAAAATGCATCCCAAATTTATCAGGGAATCTATAGATGAAAGGATATGCAGAGAATTTGGGAAACTGCGTATATGAGTATATGTGTGTGTGAGTGCAAATCGAAGAGATGTGTATGCGTGTGAAAAACATTTATAATAGGAACTTTCAAATAATGTTTGTACCAAACAATGTACTAAATACAGGTTCCTTTATTCAATTATGTAGCATATAATATATACATATAATATGTGTGTGTGTATATATATATATATATATATATATATATACACATACACACACACATATTTCAAGATGAATATAGAGGCTGCATTCGGGGAGCGCGCTATTAGCGCTATTCGCTTATTCTATCCTTGTTCTACACTTGATGAGCGATAAAGATAGAATGATGCAATAGCGCTAATAGCGCGCTCCCCGAACGCAGCCAGAATGCCATAACTATATGTATGAAGAGAAAGATGTCGGATGAGATATAATCGTGACAAGTATTTAAACATTTCTTATGCACATAATATGACAAAAAATTGATTTAAGCACGGATGCTTTGCGAGTTTTCTTATATAACGAATCTTGAATGAAGTCTAGTGATGCATAAAACTAGTCATAGTAGAGTAATCCATAATGTGCTATTGTTAAATCCAATTTTAAATAGAGAACAGAACAGAAATAGAGTCACATCACCTTGTATAAAATAGGAAGATTATTCTGTGCAATGATTATATGATAAGATCAAGTATAGGAAGTGTTCCGATATTGGCGAAAAGTGGAGACATAAAGTAATTTCTTACAAGATGTGATGTCGATTTTTTTTTTAACAGATACAAAAATGTTAATCTTCCTCGAAATTTTTGTCGAGGAAGGATCGAGAGTCCAGAATTCACGAAGTCGTATGACCATTTTTCGTCAATTCTGTGTATGTGGACACCTAATATAATAATTTATAAATTAACAAATTTTTAATCGTTTTGTTCAGCGGAACATAACGCGCAACAAAAAAGAGATTGTATTAATAGGAAGTTTATCATCGACTTAATATTGCTTATTAATTATGTGGCAATATCTTCGTGTAAATGTATACGAAGTGCGGATACACGACGTAGATTGAATAGACATAAAAAGATCAAAATCAGTGAATTTTGGATATTATTAATAATAGCGTTATTATATAAGAAATATAAAAAAATATGTATCTTTTCATGCAAGTATGACATAAACTTGTAACTGTAAAGTATTATTCGGATACATGTATAATTGAATTTATAAAGTTCCACCGTCTTTTTTTCAGAGGAAGAAAAAAGGGGCGAAAAAGCATAGAGTATCTTTTTTTCGAATTTATGTAAATAAATGGCATGCATGCATATATATGTAGATATAGCTTATGACAAATGAATATATACATATATGCATATAGATGCAAATATATGTATTTTATGGACATTCAAATGTAACATACAATGATTAAACAGAAAGTTACAATAGATGTTCAACAAATTTGAGAGATTAACTCATTAAAGCCCATAGTTTTCTGTAATCTCCAAATGAAACTCTCGTATCTTAATTTATTGGATAACCCAAAGCAATATACTTTAGCATGAAGAATTTGTATAAAAATCTTATCTATTTTCAGAATACTTGAAAACCAAACAAAAACCGTAAAAACCAAGATTGTAATTAGACTTTAATGAGTTAATTTAAAATCGAATCAATATAGACAGATTGTAATAATGCAGGATGTCAATATCACTGGGAGATATTTGAAAGGTAGATGCTTTAAAACCGACTTTTTTTGCGAAAATTACATGAGCTGTTCTTAATTGTCATAATAATTTTTAATATTAAATATCGTCATAATTAACTATCAAAGTCTGCTAAAGTCTATTTGAAATTAACTGAGGAAGCTGTTCAAAATTGGTAAAAAAATCTATCATTGAAATATTTTCCGGTCGTGCAGGATATTTTGTATATGGAAATTTCCAAAGAAATTATAATAGAAAAAACAGTATTCTTAATCGAATTTGATAGACAAAAGTATTGTTTTCAAATTTTATAAAAAATAATATTCTATATTTTTACATTTATTTCATTTTATTTATTTTTGTTATTTTTTCTTAATATGGTCTGTATCATCTTTACAATGTTTCATATAAAATTATCCATTTCTGTATATTCTATTATATATTTGCCTTTTGGATCTTAACCGTATGTAAATGTAACTGTATGTATGTGAGCATATTTTCTGTCCCTGAAAGATGGAAACGTATCATTCCATCCATGATTCTGTATTATAACATACGCATTATAAAATAGGAGACACGATAATCGTTTCTATCTTTATCATGTACATGTATCCGCAAATCGTTGACGAGACCTCGAGGACATAATCTTTTCTGCTGTAATATGTAACTGATTTTTTTGCGAACAATTTTTAATACATATTATTGTGGCCACTTTATTAAAAGAGTGAGTCATGTACAGTTAATAAATATAACAAAAATTGGCTGTAACGAACACCCAATTGATAGAAATTGAAATACCATGTTGTGTCAAGTAAGCGTAGTTCAATTTAGCTGAAACTTTATTTCAGCAATTTGAACTTAGGAAAACTCTTTCCCTTCCACTATTTTAAAATTTTATTGTAAAGATTTTTTTTTTTTTTTGAATGCGTATTTTGAATTTGGTACAAATGAATATCGAACCGTTTCAACGTATACAGTCTAGTAAAACAGCTCATCTCTGTGACATAAGTTTATAGTTATGCCACGAAGTGTAGCCAATCGATCCGAGTTACTTAGAAATACTGACTTATTTTATTAGAAGCAATTTGAGCCAATAACCACAGAAAAGTGGAAATTAAGGGAAATTAAGCGTATTATATGAAACTTTATAGATAGAAATAAATGAAAAGAAACCAATTTATAGGATAAATAACGAAAAAATGTGCGAGCATTTAAACTTCCTGGTATCGCGCGCTGCAGAGTAAATAAAATCTATTCTATTGCAATCAATTCTTTTAGATATTTCTAGTAGAATTTATACTTCTCACAATGTTTTCTGAGCTGTTTCTCGAATTGTTTTTGTGTCGTTTCCATTACCATCATCAAATTATTAATCGCTTTATTCCTATTATCTTTGCGATATATTTGATATATATTTCTCTCTCCCCCGTCCCTCTTTTCTGTCCCGTGACCCTTCTTCACGTAATTTTACACGCACGAGAATAGCATTCGACTCAGGATTATCATTTTCTTGAAGTAAAAAGAACAAAGGCGATGTTTGCAATATGTCGTTTTTATTTGTTATTAAAGTTTCTTCGAGGTGTGTGTGTAAATATACTATAGTATGTATAGTATAGTATGTATATATATATATATATATATATATATACACACATATACCTACATACATACATACTATAGTATATTAATTAATAGTGATATCTTTGCGCGTGTGTATCTCGTAATAGTTACAATTTTCTCTAATTTATACATGAAACGTTTGGTATCTTTCGAGGGTACAAGACAAAATCAGAATGTCGACATCTAGACTATAATATCACAATAATTAACTGCGATTATGTTGGTATTATTTCAGCTTTACACAATAGCGGCAATCATGGAAAATACAGAGATACTAATTATATTTAATTGTTATTAAGTATTGGAATATATTCTTGGACTTATCTAAAACGAAAATATAAAAAATTGTTCCTTATTACTAATGTGCTCGCGGGAAATAAGTGCCTTACGGTATAATTCACACGAGCATATTCTTGGCATACAAGCATGATTTTTTTTTTAAATTTTACCATGGCATATTCGCACCATCCAACTTAGATCAGCTAAAGCTCAAGTAGTTTTCTACAATAATGACTCAGTTTTGAACGAAGTTTGCTCAATGCGCTCGTTTCACAATTGATCCCAATACTGTTATCAGTATCAAAGACTCGCCGATACTAACAAATGGGATATTTTAAGAGTATTAACGAACTCCACTTTTTGAATGCGCTATGAGCCACTGTAACGTAATATCGATATTGTCTTTTTCTTTACACGAAATACTGTAGCAACAAATCTCACGGTCCTGAATCGCAGATAGATTCCTAGAACACATATATCGTCATATATATATATACACATATCAAAAGTATCTATACACTTGCAAACATATAACACGTAGCTAAGTGGGTAACTTACATTCTTTCTATAAGCCCATTCTCGTCCAATGCATGAGGTAGATCCCTTTTATTACCCAGAACCAACACTGGTATCCCAGACAATTGTGGCTTATCCAACAAATTGTGTAACTCATTGCGGCTTGCCTCGATCTTCTCTGAATCAGCTGCATCCACCATGTAAACTATGGCGTTTACTCCTCTACAATATCTCTCCCACATAGATCTAAACCTTGGTTGACCACCGATGTCCCATACTTTTATAGTGACATTTCCTTTGGTTATTTTCCGCATGTTAAAGCCTACCGTCGGTATCATATCTTCGCTAAATTGTCCCGACTGGATATAGAAAAGAGAAGAATTATTTTTGTTAGTTATTGTCCATGTTTAAGAACAATGACGTGTAATTATCATTAATAATTCTGATGATACAGGGATTATAATTTTTAAATGTCAACATAATTCTGACTGCAATAAGATTGATGTACATTGTGCAATGAATAAACGTGTTCAAATTTGGCATGAGTAAATTTATTTTTCAATTCGTCGATTTGTGAAAAAAAAATTCAAGTTATGAGTAAGTACAGTGCGGAGAGATAATTAAGTTTTACTATACATCCGCGATACGGTATGTACAACAATCCGACTTCCGTCAAAAAAGGGGGGCGAGGGGAAAAAACGAAGAGAGCTATAGGTAACGGGAGAGAAGAAGTGAAAAATAAGCAGCAACAATTTAACGACTATCACAGTTAGGTGCGAACGCGAACGCGAACGCGAACACGTATCGATGATCATATGTTAAAGTTAAATCATTTGACGTAAGGGCGTATACGGAATACGGAGTAATACGGTGTACGTTAACAGCGACGGAGTTACTTCGAAGGGGTTATCGAATCTAACCAAGACGTTGCGAGTTGCGACACGCTGAGGCTGACTAGGCTGAGGCCGAGGCCGTCCCATCGATGCCGACATCAACGTTCCCGAGGACGACTCGCGCGAGATAAATAAAAGAGATCCATGACTCACGTACCGCTATGACATTCACGAAGGTAGTCTTTCCACTGTACTGCAGACCGACGAGAGTGAGTTCCATCTCTTCCTTCCAGAAGAGAGACTTGAACCAGTCCAAGATCCGATTGATGAGGGCCAGCATATTGAGTCCCGTGCGGCCAAATCCAGCTCCGTCGAGAGAGGTTAAAATGGAAACGACACCTTCAAAATATAAGCGGCCGCTCGTACCTTTTGACGTACAGATCTCGCTGTATGCTGTATGCTATATCCGGTATCCGCCGTCAGGATACGTGATACGTCAGATACCAGTCCTCCCACTGCTCCCAAGTCCCAGGTGTCCAGATGCCAGATGGAGAAACGAATTCCACGCGTGCGCAATAACGCGAGCAATGCGGAGCATAGCAGACGCGTTTGTGTGTTTCGCGACAATCGCGACTCGCGAGAGAGCTGTCAACCCTGTCCCTGTGGGGACCCAGCTGGGCCCTGTCCAGCCGCGTGAGCCGAGTGGGACTCAATTGACCGCGTCGTCAATTGGCTGATTTTAAAATTGAAATATCTGATTGGCTGGTCCAGTGGAAAAACTCCAGGCATCGGGGGCTGTGAGTGGCTGTGGTCAATCGCAACTTGGTCAAACGGGACGCTCCCCAAATATTTGGCAGATAGAAAAAAAAAACTCTCGGTCTCGGGTCTCGGGTCTCGGATTCTCGGATCTCGGACGTAGTCGACGTACTCCGACAGTCCGACCGTCCGACCGTCCGATCTCCGACCACCTCCGACGGCAGCAACAAGGGTTTCCTCGTGAAATAATGTCACATCAGACGGGAATTAAAGGTGATTATACGTTTCTTCGCGGTGCATCGCCACGGCGAAGATTTATCGTAGTGAATCGATAAGGGTCTTTTCCTTAGTTCTATTGTTAGTTGTCAATCTTTCGTCAATAATATCGTAATGAATCGGCTGATTTCTTTTAGCTAATGACGCATTGAAGAAGTTGTTTGCGAAATGCCGCGACGGAAAGATACGAGTACTAAAAATTTCGATAGAGAATGGTAAGTTCTCTCTCTCTCTCTCTCTCTCTCTCTAGATTGTAGCAAAAAAATTTTTTATCGGATCTTATAGCAGCGTGCGCTATAGTTTGTTCTGCTATAAGATTTGTAGATCAAAGCAGAGACACGTGGCATCTCTTTAACATCTATTACTCTTCCGTTTTCCAGAGGAACTAACTCCAGAGTCTAGTTTGAAGCCAGTCAACAAATGGCAAGATGATTACGATAAAATGATCAAGCCGCTGATCGTGGAAAATCAACCGGCTTATATCCTTTATAGATTGGACACCAAGTCGCCAGATTCTGGCTATGACTGGTTATTTATATCCTGGTCACCCGATACGGCACCGGTGCGGCAGAAAATGCTTTACGCCTCTACCAAGGCTACGCTAAAGCAGGAATTTGGTACAGCCTCGATAAAAGAAGAATTACATGGCACTGTCCCAGAAGACGTTACATTAGACGGCTATCACAAGCATAAGAGAAACGATACGGCGCCCGTACCGTTGACAACGGCGGAGGAAGAATTAGCTGAATTGAAGAAGACTACTGCGATTACGGACTATAGCGTTGAAACGAGACATCAGACATTGAGCGGCGTGGCTTTCCCGGTGACGGATGAAGCCAAGCAAGCCATTACGGACCTGGGTAAAGGTATTCACGAATACATCCAACTGAAAATTGAATTGGAGGAAGAAAAGATACATTTAGTCACAGCTTGCGATATTTCCTTGGATAAATTACCTACTAAAGTTCCATCTGATGCTGCTAGATATCATCTTTATAATTTCAAGCACACTCACGAAGGAGATTACACGGAAAGCATAGGTAAGCTAATAAGTAATATACCATTGTTTTGTACACCATTATCATAAGAGTATAAGGAATAATTTTTTCTATTTTTTTTTTAGTTTTTATATATAGCATGCCAGGATATAGTTGCAGTATTAAAGAAAGGATGTTATATTCCTCGTGCAAAGCACCTCTGCTCGACCTGATCCAGTCTCTAGGCGTAACCGTAACAAAAAAGGTTGGTACTTTTAATATCTTAATAATTCACTATAACTACTTTGCTTCAAACTCTGATGCGCTTTATGTAAATATTTTTCTTTATCACTATTGTTTTAAGTTTCAAGTCGTATATTTCAGTCAGGTAAACATGCTCTTTAAGTTAATAAAAGTTGATTAAAAGAATGCGATTAATATCATATGTGTGACTATAGCTATTCATTTTGAACGCAAATCTAGCATACATTTGATCTATAATCTATTTTTTAAGTCTCGAATGGAAATCTATATGTATTTTCTTTTGTGCTATACTTTTGTACTATATTTCTATTAATAATTGCAATCCTAATATTCTATAATAGATATACGACTATTGTTGTTTAAGTCATCTAATACTACTACATATTATTTTATTTATTTTTTATCTCCTAATACTATTAAGTATTTTTTATATGTATATATGTGTACATATATATAAAACTGCCATCTCTGTGTATTATATAACTGCAATCCCAGTTGGAAGTAAATAGTGGAGAAGAGTTGGCAGATATGTTGGAAGATCCTCCAAGCATAAAAGACACAGCTGCAATAACTCCTGCAACTCCGTCAACACCTTGTGCCCCTACTCAATCCATACCAGAGAAAAAATCAAAACAGAAACGGTCTTGTGTCTTAAGCTAAAACTGGCTTAAAGCATTTGTCTCTTGTCGTTATTACTGCTTCTTACTAATTGAAGTGTTTGTGATGTTTTACTCATCAAATATCTTCCTTCATGAATTCCAGAATTGTGATATTGAGTATGATATTGACATAGGATGTGTCATTTAAAATAAAGTAATGGGTTTCCAGTGTTTCATGTTAGAGCAAATTACGATTATCTAGTTATATACATATATAAATATATGTTACAAGTTAATTTACAAGTAGCAGAAAATGTAATGCATCATGCAAAAGAAAATTAATCTATGTTGTTTATCAGCATTTAGAATTGATTTATCAAAGTGATACATACGTCTAAGTAGCAAAACAGAGTAGACCAGATGGTGTATTTTTCTAAATTTTAAAAGCAAAATTATCATTGTGGAAGGCTTTCTGCAAAACGCCATTATATCTATTAATAATAAGTGTGACATGCCTATGATACAGATAACCCCATATAGTTCATGTTTCACATATATACTGTATGAAATTATTCATTTATGTGAACAATAGTGCCGAGATGGAGTTAGACTACTTTGTTTGACATTGAAAGCTAAGCCTCACTTTTTAATTTTTATGTTTAGTATGAGTACTATGTCATGTGATAGCAACTGTGTGAAAAATGTGCAGTGTCTGTAATTTAGTTATATATACAGAACCTAACACATTCTATTCATATCTAGAGTTCCTCTTTATTCCAATAACTTTATATATAAATATATATTTTACATGCAATATATTCCTATACCTAAAATATATATTTTCCTAGAAAAAGTATGTTTAAAAATAAATATATATTAACTGAGCATACTGAATTAGTTCCTAGTCTTATAAAGGTGATATGTGTCTTTTTAAGTATTTTTTGAGTAAAATTCGAAGGCTTGGCTTTTAAACTCATTCAAATGTTTATATATATATATAGGACTTGATGATGTAATATTTTTAATATTGATCTGTGGTAACTTGCATATACCATATGTGATGAGTAGAGAGTTAGGAAAAATTCCATTTGCGCTCTAGGTAGATAAATAGAAGGAAAGAGAGAAAGACCTAAAATCATTTACCTAACTTCTCTATATATTTTCAACATGATAATAACGTAGTAGAACGAGTGATAAATATACAAACGCCACATTAATGTGGATATATTTTTTTCGCACATTATTATTTCAGCTACAAGACAGTGTGATAACACTAGTTACTTTACATATAAAATTTTATATCATGTTCTATACTATTGTAAATGCTACAAAATATTAGATTCTACAAATATGTGTATGATGTAAGACTGAGATCTTGGTGAGTCCTATCAGCTGTTAATACATGTTAAATATTACGCTTACAATTACGCTAAACAAAATCAGTTTAATCGTCTGTTATTCTTATATTGAAATTTTGAAAGGCTATATTATTTGGGATGTATTGAGATCGTTATTTAATTTATTAATTGTAACAATTTATTATTTTAATAATAAGATATATAGCTAGAAAATTTTCTCAAATTTAATATTTAAGTGGACATGCAATTTACAGCAGGTAGGACTACAATTTGACAACCAGCAACAAAATATATGAGAGGCATTCTATTTTTTGTGATCTGTATTTTTTTAACACTTGTAGCTTTTTATAAACTTTTTAAATGTTTTAGTCTAAAATATATATGCGTGCGGAAAAATGATGAATAAAAACAGCATGAATAAAAACAGATCTACTTGTGCTGTGAAAATAATTTGTGAGCCAAATTCTTGTATTTTTTTCCTTCCACGTACAGTTAACATTTTTTATATTAGTACGATTTTTATATGGTTTTAGAGCAATTTTATAATCTTAATTATGTTCCTTACGTTCCTTATTTTTAATGAATTATTTAACTTATGATCCAGTTAACAGATGTCCAAAACAGAAGAGGAAAGAGAACAGCTTTTGGCTCATATTTGCATAAATATATTTAAATTAAGTCTTGTACTATATTGAAGACTAATTAAACATACGTATTTTGTTTTAAAAAAATCATGACCCACAATATTATCTAGTATATTTTAGTTAATTGTAAGTGTCATACACAGGCCTATTCTGTAACTCTTTCATTCTACCTTAACTCTGGATATTTCAGTTTTATCTAGAGAACTCATTAAATTCAAGAAAATTGTATATCTTGCCAATTAAATATACTGGAAATAATAAAGCATTATGCAACTTAAACTCACAATTTGGTGTTTCTTTTTATATTATATCCAGTATTATATACATTTATACTAGGTATATATAATAATACAATTATTAAGGACCACTTGGGTATGTATTTTGCTATTGCTAAAGATGACTTGGCGATACACTCGTTAAATGGGTATGTAGTTATTTTTAAGATTTAAAGGCATGTTTTGTCACAACTTGCAGAATAGGCCTGCTATAATGCCATATATACAGCCATATATCAATATATATCTCATCTTTTTTCTAATTTTCTCCATTTCTATAACGGTAATGCTCTTACGTATAACTATAACATATTCATGCTTCTGTTGATATGTATTATTTATTTCTTAAATTTTAATTCTATTAGATGTATGTACATTATATACATCATATTATAATTTTTTTCACAATTTAATTGCATAGCTTGAAGTAGCCGCTGGAGAGGAACTTACCGAAGAATTTTTTCAAGAGGAGTTGCATCCAAAAATCAGTTTACATCAGCCAAAATTCGCTAAACCCAAGGGTCCACCAAACAGAGGTGCTAAGCGTATAACCAAAGTTCAGGAGTTAGCATCCTCCGGACAAGAAAATTAAAAAACTATTTACAAGGTTAATAACGTCAAAATAAAAGTAGGACAGGGTAGTAATTTTTTCTAATGTATTTTTAGGCACCCATTTTTGTTATGAAATATGCTTGAATTTTATTTCCTTTATTTTAATTAAAAGAAGAGATTAATTAAGGACATTTATTTTGGCCTATTCTGTAAATACATATATATTTAAAGTACATAATTATTTATTTTACTGTTTGATCTCTCTATGTCAATCTTTATATATACAATATAATGTATAAGAGATTCATGAAACTTTACACTTACTGTGATAAATTATGTGTAAAATTCATATATATATATATATATATATATATATGTATATATATATGTATATGTATATTTGTTATAAAATATTTTTGGATCACTTCGCATCTCGCACAAAACTTGAAGATAATGGCAAATGGATAATAAAAATTTCAAACTCATAGATGTCTTTCTATGTACAAGATTTATTTATATAATTATAAATTTATTTGTTTTCGTTTTCAACGTCTTCACTTTGTGCACTCTGCAGTTTTCTATTTTCTTCGTATAATTTTTTAATTTCTGGTAATTCAGTACTCATGCACTCTTTTATATTCTCACGCATCCTATAATTATTAAAGATACGTATTATTAATGTATTTAAATAGCTAGTGTAACTTTATAACTTATACATTCAATGGCATAGCGTGATATATTGAATGTACATGATATAAGATCCTTGTAAGAAATATCAAATTTATAATATTTAAATTATAAAATTGCTAATACTTTACTTATTATTCCTCGAGTCTATCCACCGTTTTTGAGCCTCTAATACTTCATCTATAGTTATTCCTGACAATTTCAGAATAAGGACTGATACCCCACCACAAAATCCACCTAATACAGCACCAAGTCCAGTGCCAACGAGCATCGCTCGAAGCCCCATGTTCATTTTAAATATCAATCCTGTTACGGAACCACCCAACATATAATTTTCTACCGCTAGCTTCCCTCGATATGCTGTTGTACATGTCGTTATGGAACTATAAAAGAAAATGTTGTCTATTTATAGTCTTCTGTAAGCTGTAGACCATAAAAAAGAGACTTACCTAAATAAGAAACAAAACGTTCCAAGTTTTGCCCCCAATCTTCCGCCCTTCCTTAAAAAATTTACAAGAACTGATTGTTGAAGATCTCGTTTTGCATCAAAATGACTTATGAAACGTGTTGCTTCGTTATTTGCAATGAAATTATTTACTGTATCCTTAGTTACGCCCATACCACCTATAGCTGTGCCAATTACGATACCTGATAGCGTTATATTTGTAATAGATTGCAATTCTTTCGTTGGCATGCCATTTTGACTGGAAAATAAAATTACAATAATCCATTGTGCAAAAATTTTATGTATACAATTAAAGCAAAAAGATTTTATAACTAGATATGTATAATAAGATACTTACTCCAAAGTAAATATTTCTTTTACTCTGTCCCAACCCAATTCGTCGTCCAGTGGTTTCATTTTTGCATTAGCAGGCATATTAACAGGCTTATCGTGCCCATCATTAAATTTTTTGTCAAATGGAAACATAAACGCTAATATTGGGCTTCTGGTTAATAAACGTGTCATCTTAAGTTCTGAATAATTTATTGCTAGTTATATATGTCTAATATACATAAGCATTAATAAATCTGAAACAATTTTGAACAAAGTTTAAAGTTGGAACGTTTACGTTTACGTTTACGTAAACATTTCACATATAGCAATAATATAATATAGTGAGGAATAATATAATGGAACAATTCAAATAAAATGAAATTCTCAAAAACTCTCTCTATATACACTGTTTCCTGCACATATAACCTGTTTAACTGAAATCAGTATAAATATCTCCAATAACCAAATACAGAATAAAATTACAGAGCAACTAAAAAATATGTATTAATGTGTGTGGTAGGTATTAATGTGAATATTTCATTAAAAATTCAGATAAATATAACAAATAACCTGAAAATATTATATTCTGATTAGTTTGTTTCAACATACAAGTAATTATACCAATTATACTCGCTAGGATATAGATAGAATAACACTTTTTTCCGATGAGTTTCGGAACCGAGACCACCGAGACACAGGATTTTAAATTTGTTTCTATGACCAAGGTACGTTTGCAAGCTTTACCTAACTTATATATAGAATATTTTGACGCCGTCATACGGACTTACCTTAACAATGCATTGGTGAAGCAGGTGAAGCATATACATACGTCAAGTATGGAGTGGTTATGCGTGTCATTGTTCATTGATGACAGTTCTCTCTCTCTCTCTCTCTCTTTCTGACATTTCTCTCCAGGATTATTATAATGACAATAGGATTATTATAATGACAGGCGTAGAAATATGAATGGCACGACAAAATGTCAATGTGCTTTATACCCGACTATCTAATAGAGGTAAATCATCGAAGTAAAATGTCGTTTTTCGTTGAACAGGTAATCGCTGTTTTCCGCAGACGAGATCGTTGCGATAAATTATTTTTCGGAGAGATACATTAAATTTCTGTAATCTGTTGTATAATTTCTGTTCGGTGAATGCGCAAATGCGGTTTATTGAACTTACGTTTGTTAGGCGCAAAACGTGTATCTCCGTTTCTCGTGATATTAAATGCTTTAATATCACGAGAATTCCCTTTGATGTGTCAGCACAATTTTGTTAATTGTATGTTGTTAAAAAAAATATTGGATAACAAGCATCGAACTTGATTGAATTTAATTGACTTTTTTACAACTGTATAGAAATGAGTAGGTTATGTTGAGACAAGTGAGATAATAGTTGCATGTGAATTCAACGTATACAGATAGATTTATGCTAAGTAACATAATAAATTTTCATTTATTTTTCATAATTTGTAAAAGATTAAGTAATATTAGTACATTTATCATGCGACACCCTGCATGTACATAAATTTTTGTATTGCTAATATTAACCCTTCGCAGAACAAATGGGGCTTTCAAGAGTTTCAAGACCCACTCGATATTTCCATTTCGAATTTTACGGAGATTTTACGGACTCATAAAAAAACCCAAACAAGAATCAGGCATATATATAACGGTATAAATAGATTCTTAATGCCTTTGAAAGTATACTTGAATTTTTTCAGATTTTTTATGGCACCGTTACAGCTTGAAAATCTTAACTGGCGTAAAAGACCCACTTGTTCGATGAAATCAACAGAATTACACATGTTCTGCGAAGGGTTAAAGAGATTCTTTTTTATTGTTTCAGTATATAAAATTCTATGAATAATAGTTTCTAATTGAGAGTCAAAGGAAAATAGCATTATCATGGAAGAGAACGAAGTATCCAATGCTACAGTTCCATCTTTACTTGTGGTTGAATCGGCATTTTGGAATTATTCCGATCATGTCATCCTGGATGATCTTAAGATGGATAGCAACTTTATATGGTTGCTATGCTCGCTAGTATCTGCCATATTCTGGATTGTTTATATCGCTTATTATAATAGTAGAGTGGCTGGTTATATATTCACAAAGTTGTTAAATCGATTTATTATTAGAGACGGATATGTTAAAGTTGGTAAGAACATGTAGTATATAATTAACAGAGAATCGACAAATTATTTCAAGAGATTTATTCCATTTTTACTTTACTCACAGGATCTGTCACACTAAGTGCTTTAAGTGGCAAGATAATGTTTAGGGACATAGTTTATATCACAACGGATTATAGTTTTAGAATTCAGGATGGTTGGCTCATATTTAGGTGGTGGAGAAGTTATGTTCCTAAAGATGTATCAGAAGGTAAGTGTTTTTCTTAATAATGTCTAATGTAATAAAATAATAATTATATAAATTTCAAAACCAAAATAAAATAACGGTATATCTTATGAAACTTTCTATATTGTAGATCTCTCACATTCTGACACACGGCTATCAGTTATGTTAAATGGCTTCGAGTTACACGTTTATAATCGCTGTCAACTTTATGCACAATTAGAAAAATCTTTTGGTCTTACACCACAAATGTTTGCCGATGAGGAAAGTCATAATATAAACAGTGACGATCTGGATGGGGAATCTATAAATAATGCAGCTAATGAAACTCGTCATTCGCAAATTAATGCAATGGATGTATCTCGTCATGTGGATAACATCAGGAAGAAGGAAGCTCATGTGATTGCACGTACTTGGAGAGATTTGATACCAGTCATTAAACTAGATATTTGCGCAGTTAGTAACAAGAAATTACTTTAATTCTACTTTATATTTGTTCACAAACAAACTTGTAAAACATTGCCGCGCAATGTATTTCTTCTTTTCTAGGGAAGGCTGGTATTCGGTAATCGATTAGTACCAACTACGTTATCGATAACAGTGGAGGAAGCACATTTTGTATATTCTACAAAACCAGCAGCGTCCAGGCACGATCATTTTATGCACTTTACCAAGTGCAAAGCCGAAAATTTTAAAGTTATTTTAGCCCCTAGCCCGAAATATACCGGAATGGTTGACGATCCACCCAGATACATGGGAGAAGGTTTCGTTGTTTTGAGTTCAAATAATATGGAAGTTTATTATTACATGGACGAACCCGGTGTCGTACCGGAACATCCTGAAATGATACAACTGGTGAATGGAGACATGGTTGAAGCAATGCCTCCCATATGGGGTATCGATATTAAGTGCGGAAAGGGCACAGATTTCAGTTATGGCCCTTGGGCCGATAGGCAACGAGAGCATTTATTTAAGTTTTTCTTTCCCAATGATTATCAACCATTAAAGATTACAAAATTACCTAAACCAGGAGATAAAAGACAAGTTCAATCGTTCGACATTAGATTGTCAACATTGAATGAGGCAACAGTTGATATACTTTTTAGTAAAAATAGAGAAACAAATGCTGTTCACGTTAATGTAGGACCAGGATCGTATTTAGAAATTACAATGCCATGGATAGTATTGCAAGATGGTTATACCACAAAGATAACGGGTCAACTGCTGCATTTGGAAGCTACAACTAGTCTACAATATCGGAGTTTAGTTGAAAGTGAGACCTTAGAATTTGGAGTAAAGTGTCATTATCCCATCAGATGGAACGATCATCAAGAATGGACGCTGAATTTAACTGGATGTAAAGCAACTGCTAATTTAGTTTATTCACATAAAGACTTTTTTCAAGATATGATCAATGATTGGGCGAGTAAAGCGAGACCTGATATTTTACACTTTGTTCCATATACTTGGAAATTTAGTTTACTTTTGAAGGAATTTGAACTGATTACGCTCTGCAATGAATACAATTTGATCGATTGCTCGTCTCAGAACCAAGAGAATGCGCACATCGCTTTTTGCGGGGAGCTTTTCGATCTCTCGTTCGATCTTCCATTCGTAGACTTTTTACCTGTCACGATACCTTTACGTTTCTGGATTCAAGGAGAGAGCGTTGATCTTTTGTTCTATTTGCCAGAAGTTAATACCAATCGCGTTATTTTATTAGCATTAGATAAGAATGCAAAAATCATGACGCGTGATGGATCTCATAAGCACTTGCATGAATTGAATAGAGGCAAGAAATGGAGAAACTTTTGTCAAAAGGAGTCAGGCTGGGTGGACTGCTGGTCTGTGCCAATTGTGGCGTTGAGTATTAATTATATTTATCATCTATGCCCACCTTTAGGTCCTACTCCACAAGCTAATATAACAACTCCAGAAAAGGAAGAAATTCTCTTGTCTCCTATGCGAATTCCTAAATGTAGAAAATCGCCAGGCTTACAATGGGCAAGAAGTGGTGCACAAAAGTTTGATCCGCAGTCCATAACGCCTGATAAAGTTAGTTTAGAACTTGAAATTGGACCATCCATACTGATTTTATATGGATCTTTGCTAAAAAACTTCATGCACTTGAAGGAGAATGTATTTGGAGATTATCAAATGTTTACCGATATGCAACAAAGTAGAAATACTTCAACATCTGCAGAAAGAAATAAAGATAAAGATGTACAAAACAGCAGTATCGAGGCATCTATGGAAGGTGAAGAAATAAAATCTAAGCCGTTTGATTCGAGAGATTATAGACCGTTAGAAGTGACTGTTGGTGTTACTATGCACGACATTCAAGCTCATCTGATAAAAAATTGTAATGAAAATGATCCACCATGCCCGGTTATACTTTTAGAACGTTTTGGGTTTGAAATGAGAAAGGGTTACAGGGAAACGCAACTTCAGTTATTGCTCTCTCCTGCCATTGCTTTAGTTACAGATAACGTGACTAGATCAAATAAAGAACATCATCTAAATCAGGGACATTTAATGTTGAGTGCATTGCAAGTTAGAGGTCATGCTATGTTTAGCAATGAAGGAAGAAGTTTGGATCAGGAAACATTGGAATACGCGTGGTTGATCGAAGTGCAATTGGGCAAATTAAGCGGGAAAATTACTTCTCCCCAATTGCATCACTTTGTTACATCATTAGAAACTTTCTTGTTAATGGCGAAAAATACCGAGAATAGTTTACGCCCACCCAATTTACCTTTTCAATGCCATCATGGTCTCGCGCCACTGCAATGTCCAGAGAGTGATGTTGATAAACATTACAGGTATATCTTCTGTTTTTTTTTAATAATAAAAAGCAACAGGATAAGAATTATTAATGATATAATCTTTGTTACTCTATCTCTTAATATTACAGGTGCCCAAGTTCCGAAGATATAAAATACAGAATGACGAGACTGTCCATAGATGCTGTTGATTTATACCTACAAGAAGTAGGTACTGCCATACAATTTTGGATATCTCCGATTCGTGTTTCTACTTGTAATCTTCATGGACATCAAGTGAAATCGGGCGTTACCGCTGTTTTACCTACAATATCTATTCGCCAGTTTGTGTCTGCGGCAGATTATTTTGCAAATACAAGTAATACTAATACAACTGGTAGTGGTAGATCTCATAATAACGCAAGCAGCCGAATGTCAGGTATTTCTTCTATTGCCTACTATTAAATTCTTTAAATGTAATTTTTTTAATTTTTAATAAAAAAGAAATTTTTAATACATTTCTTATATGTATACATAATAGGAGATGGATCAGATATATGGCTCGAGGTAGGATCAATATCTCTGGGCCCAGTTGTTCTAGAAGCCGCGATTTCTCTTCCAACTCCAGAACACAATTTGCACTTAGTACAAAATAAATATTTAAAAATGCACGATGAGGCAACAAAACGTTTGTGGTTTCTATGGCCACAGGAAAGTGGAGTAAAGGCAACGAAATGTGGTTGTATAGGAGGTTGCGTATTCTTTGGCAATAACCGGAACGGACCAAGATTTTTCAAACCAAGCTACCACGATCTTCAAGATGGTCTTAACATTGCTGCCTATAGGTAGATATTTACCTTTACATAATGAACATGTTTGATGACTGATTCAAAAGTTTTATCGTAACAGTACATTCTTCTTGCTTTGACATAAATCACTTTTATTCATAGAATTCATGAACCTGGTAAAGAGAAAGGGTTTGGACAGTCTATTTTGCATGATGGGCAATTGATATTCCACACGCCACCATATAGCTTGCAAGATATATCTTTGCAAGATGTATGCTATCCTGTAACAGGATTGAAAGTAACAGTCAGTCAGGATGGTCCACAAACTCTGAAGAAAAGTATTGAACGTCCAAGGTCTGTGACCGATCATAATAAAGAAGAAAATAATAGTACAAAATTAAACGTCGCGTCTGCAAGTCCATTGATATCTAGTGGAGATAGGAAATCGTTGGACAGAAGATTTTCTTATACATCGATGCGGTAATCTTTGGAATTTGCAGCGACCTTTTTAATTATTTTAATATTTTCAGATAAATAATTAATTCGTTTTTTGACATTGCATGATTTAATCTAGAAACTATATTTTGTATCTCATAATCTCTATCCTTATCGCTAACAAAGCTAAAGTAGTATTATTTTCTGCATAAGCAATTGAATTAAAAATAGTATATATAAAAGTTATCTAAAGATATAATTTTACAAAAGTTATATAAATATCTTATATGTGCATCTAATGTAATTACATAACGTTCATTTTATTTTATTTTATTTTTTGTTGCAGTGGTCCGAATACGAAAGATGTACCGTATTCTCGTTTGATTGATGCTAGTCCTGTAGCACAATTACCTCAAAAATTAGATTCCGATTCTAAACTAAATGCAGAACGCAGTAAATCCATTTTAAGTGTACCAGAAATTGAAACTGCACCCAAAAGTAGTGTATCCGATTCGAAATTGGCCGTAGATTACTTTACTGCAACGGAGAATGTAGAAACATTTGAATTAAGCAGCCCACAGTCTTTACCTACAGTTCCAACTGAATTTAATCTCTCTACATCTGCACAATCAACTACAAGAGACGGTGAAGGAGTGAATGTATCGGATTCTCATCATTCGTTATATGCGAGGACAAATTCAGAAGAACGATTAAAGCAGGAGGTAAAATATAAAAGATATATCTTATGTGTTCGAAAATTTATAATCGCTATATTTATTAAAATCGTTTATTACTTATATTTGTAGGTACAACGTACAGTATCCATGTCATCAGAAAATCACTCGGAAGCGTTTTACTCGGCCGACGAAGATATGAGTCATGGATTAAGCGGAAGTCGAACGTCCAGTTTACGTCAATCTATCGTCGGTTCTGGCTGTGTTTTAAGCCGCAATGACAGTATAAAGAAAAAATTTTCGTCGGACTTGTCTATTGTTGAGAGCTCGGCTCTCAACAATGTAAATATCTCGGATAAGGCGCATACGTTAGAAAGAGCAAAGACACAAATATTAAATACAAAGAGGAGTCCTAGGATCAATAGAAACACTAGTTTTCAAAATAAAGTTGATCAAACTGAAAATTGCGGTTTGCAAGATTCATCGGATAGCCATTCAGTGTCATCTACCAGTTTTATCTCTGCTGTATCCTCACAAGAAGATGTCACACTTGTAAATTTGCACATGCAAGTGAATAAACCAATCGTAGATTCACCGTTATTGATGTCGAGTTATGTCAGTCACTTAACACAGGTACTTTTATATTAACTTTTATATTGAATTCAATTGTACATTAATGTTTCTCTTAATATATATGTTAGTTGATTAATGTCTAATTTAATACAATATTATAATACAGTACATATACTACTATACATAATAAACTACTACACATAATAATAAAAAATAGGTTCGCTGTTCAAACTGGAATCAATCGTCATTACCTTCGGGTGGTGACGCGTTTACTACTCCTGTATTTCAACGTGCGGATGATGGTAGATTAGTTTACGTTGGTGGACGATATATACCAAAACTTGAAACTGTCACAGAAGGTTTTACATCGTTGAAAATGGTTACACGTTCCGATGGCTCGCCTGTTGCAAGTTCATCCAATAAAACGCCTACACATCCTTATTTGTGGGACGATATATCTCTAAATCAAAGGGAAGGTACAGTATTATTGATAATTTTTATATTTGAATATGGTGTTTTAAGAAAATCTAAGATTTTATATACGATTAGGTGAAGAAGATAATGCGATGCATAACGAGGAAGAATTATTAGCAATATTGCATGAAACTGGATTACGCACAACGGTTATTGTTAAATTTAAAGGAGATGTCGATATTATGCTAAGTCCTATGGTTCTGGAATCACTTCAGCGATTTATTGATAGTATTATACCAACCTTAGCCAGTTTACATCCATTGACAATCTTAAATCATCTTCACAACGAATGTATAGGCAAAGTGGAGGATGCAAATATTTTAAAACAGGATCAAAGTTTATCGTATTGGAGTCAAGTCCAAACTAGTTCAAAACGATCTACAGCAGAAAGGAATCTTAAAAATGGTCAAGGTGATGATAAATGTTAGTTTTTACGATATATTTTTCTCTATGAACCAAGTTAATTTGTATTTATAATTTTATTTTTAACAGGCAAAATTGCACTACAGACGAATGTCTATGAAGAAAGTATCACAACTCAAATACAAGGCAGTATTATCTTACCAAAGGTAACAATAGTTTTACGTAATAATTGATAATAATTTTTTACGAATTTCTCATATACCTACATATTCTTTAATTATATTTAAAATCTTTTTCAGTTGAATCTAACATTGTTACAAGCATCTGTCGTAGAAGAAATTATCTCGTTTTCCGCGTTAGAAAATATTCGAGACTTGACATGTGTATCGCTATTCGCGATTTGTTTCGACGATGTCACCGCGAGATTCTATCTAGGAAAACAAGCTCGAGAAGTTGTTCAAACTTTCCATAAACCAGCTGCATTACCGAATCAGAAGAAGGTAAACAAAATCAGTAAAGCATTTTTATCTGGACATCAAACTACTGCAGTAGTGGCTGACGTGGGAGGAGAAACAGTATACATAGAAACGTCGGAGAAGCAGCAAGAAGAAATTATAGTCACTTTAAATATCGGTATATAAGTAAATAAATGGATATGTATACGCACACACATGTTCTACATATGCAATGTAAAATTTTTATTTTTCACAGGCAAAGCACATTCTCAATTAAGAAGGCTAAGAAATGAGTCTTCGATATTAAAGGATGCAGTGATTACTGCTATACCTGCACATTATTCGAAAGTATTATTTACCTGTACAAGAATGACGTCGCCGTTAAAGTGTATTGATTATTATTTACATTATCCGATGGACGAAAAAGAGAAGCTGAATGTACGTAGATTTCTTTTTTCAATATTATTTCAATAACAATACGTACAATAATTTATTAATAAACTCACATTTTAGAAACAGGCTGGACCACCGCAAGCTACTGAAGAATTTACCATGGGATGTGGAGAAGATAGATTAGGATTTATTATGTTTGAATGTGGTTTTGAAGGAATCAAATTAAAAGTAGTAAAGAGATCTCAGTTTGAAAAAGGAGAAAACGGTGACGGTGACAAAAAGAATGAGGCCGAAGTATTTTGCACAGACAGTGTTAAAAGCCAAGACGAATTAGATAATAATACTGCTGGTAAAAAAAACTATGCTTCAAGTGATATCGCATCAATATTGCGTTTACTTAGTTTATCCTACTTTTAGCGTCCGTAGCAACTACTGCAGAGGCAGAAACAAAACCGACAAATGCATCTGCTGCCACTCAAATGAATATGAGCGCTACATGCACCAGTCTTACGTCGAAAGTGACAAATGGCAATACCGTATCATGCGTTATTGAATTGAAAACGGTATGGTTTAATTTTGCTGCGCCTCCACGTACCCCAATAACGAGAAAGATTGATTACACGAGATTAGATTGGAATTTGCTCAGTACGGCATCGCCAGCGATAAATGCATGGATGAATCCCAGCAACAAGTTCGCAATTCGTATCGTTCATATGTTTAGAACAATGTATCGAAGATCTACCGCAATTGTTGCCTGTCTTATGGCAGAAGCGTTAGACGTACAAGGAATACATATGCCTCTAAAGGTATGTAACTTGCTTTGATGCAACTACAATAAAGAGTTTCCTGTTGGTTTTATTAATATTATATATTGATTTTTTTTACATTTAGAGTCGTTACGGAAGATTAACACCTTTAGCGAAAACATTGCAGGAGGATCCTTCTTGTCAATTATGTACTATATTGCAAAATTACGTTTTATTATCTGAAATCGTAAATATTGAAGCTAACTTAAAAGAATCTGATTTACCACTTCTTTCTACATTGCGACAGGTAATAGTTGTTAAAACAATTAAGATTTGATTTATATGAGAACTTTGTATCTTCATTAGTATTATAAATTTTAAATTTTTCTACATTTATAGGGTGTCATTGTATTAAGCAGGCAATGGAAGAACGTACTTTATACGCCATTATTACTGGAGCATAATTACAAAACTAAACACGTTAAACCATTAAACGTTACATTTGCTGTGTCAGATCCTGATGAGGTAAGATATTTTTTATACGTAGATTAGAGGAAAATGTACAATGATTATGATTTGAACCTCAATATTGATGCCTCGTTTTCTAGAAATGTTGACAAAAAGAAATACACGTATATGAGTATTGAAAAAGAGTATTAAGAACAAAAATATACGTACATATAAGTATTAAAAAATCAAGATTTCAAACAATCTGCAATAATTTGTATAATTTTTTATATATTTTGTGTGTGTAGCCTCATAATATCTAAAGATATCCAAAAGTTATCAATAGAAAAAGCATAATTTGCTAGGAACTTTTTCTTTCAGCAAATAAGTAAGACAGAAGTGAAGGAAGAAATCGATGTGAAAAGGAGTAAGAATCCTTCAATAAAGAATATTTTTACAAAATTTGTGCATTATGCAAAATATAACAAAAGTAGTTTTATATATTTTTTCTTAAAAATAAAATTTTAAACTAAACGCTTTAAAATTCTTCTTGCAAATCTGTTATTAAATAATGGCTAAGAAATGCGTTACATACGTATATATGTTTTTAACAAGCTGTAATATTTGTCCAATGCAGCAATTTTATGTTACATATGTATGTATATATATTTTGACATATAATATACATATACAACACATTTATCTTTGGTGCAGGTTTAGCAATGCTTGCAAAATATATATGTGATTATCTAATAAATAGCTGTATATAGAACAGCTTTTGAAGACGTTTCTCAAGATACTTCTACATATATATTAAAAATTCTTTAATCGTATTTCATTGTGCTATTCCATAAAATCAGCTTTAAAACGCTTTTAAGGCAATTTAAGACGTTATAATATTACAGAAAAATAAAAAAAGAGTTTGATATTGACTACACGTTAATATCAGACAAACATATAAATCTTATGCAAAATTATGTTATATAATTATTAATTATCTTAATAAAATTTGGCTTTGTTAGAAATACTAAAAAATTATTTTGAGCTTTGGTTTGCTAATACTTATAGGAGAATCTGTTGACGGATGGGGAGGGTAGTGCAGGAGATGTTGATGATCAGGAAGTGACAGATGAATGTGCTATGCTCATCCACACGGACCATATGCATAAACACACACATATCAAAAGCGGACAAGATAAAACATCAGGTATATTACAAATTATACAATAAACGTAGCCTTATAAATTTTTGCTGACAGAGTATTTAAAAGAGAAAACAATTTGTATAATAATAATTAAATTATTGAAGTAATTTGTGTAATAATTTCAATTTGTACATACCTGTATATTATTTATTATGGTATGCTTTATAAATTATGATATAAAAAAAGAAACGATATATCTTTTTGAAAAATGTACTCTATTAATCGCAGAACATATATCCGTCATTACGATTCCATCAGAAATCATTTTGCTTTCAATGCTTTTACTAACCCCGTGTACATAAATGCTTATGTATGTTCGACCAAACGCCTCTTTTCCCTTTGCTCCGATAGCTCTTTAGCTTATTAGCCTATTAGTAACCGATTAGCTTGTTAATCCCGTAATTAACAAACATAATGTAACCTTATACAAACGCTTGGCTTCATGTGGAAATGACTAGGTATGTGTGGTGATGGTTTGACGGTTCCTGTAAGCTCTCCTCGCGGGAAAGATACGACCCCTTTAGCAACACCGGTTCCAGGCCCGGATTCATTTTCCTCTCCTTCTCCACCCGTAGCTCTTCCAAAGAGAGGAAAAACGTTACAACCAACGCAAGTGCCTGCTAGTACACGTGCAAGTATCGTTTTCCCCTTACTCACCAGCGGTGGGTTATTCAGTCAAACACGAGAACCAAATAACATGAGTAAGTGGACAGTAAATCAGTTGTTTAATTTTCTTGGTAACTAGTAATTAGCAACTTAGTTTCATCTTTGAGTGAGGCAGTTGGAACAATAATAACGATTAGATCGTTGTGCATGATCTCATCTTTTGCATATAATTATCATCGTGCAATTTTGTACGTACTTTTATTGTACCTTTCTCTTTTATTAATGTATTTCTAGAGTATTCAATCTCTTTGAACATCTTGAGAACTTTTATTATTACTGCATCCTTACTTATTATTCTGTTTATAGTTAATTTTATTATTATTATTACTATTATTTATTATTATCATTAATAATTATATCTATATATAGAGTTGTATTTATTGAATCGATAAATTATTTTTATACCAGGTTACGGAACATTGAGAGAAGAAAAGACTCCGCAAATTCATATCTCTCATTCACATCAACTTGGTTCCAATCCTAGCATCTATTCTGGAGGCATGGGTCACGGTAGTCAACATAGCACTGGAAGTTTAGACCAAGTTACATCTCCTACAAGTCATTCTACTAAGCCTATAAATACAGGGGAAGATCTGTATAGCTGGATGGCAAAACAGCAAGAATTTATTAAGGATAATGATAAAGGAAATTTAAAGGGAAATTGGGTAAGTCTAGTCACTATCACAATATATAGTCTTCCGATAATAAAATGTCAGAAATGTATGTATTATGGGAATGTGAAGATTTGTATATATTAAAAACTTGTATGCTTATCTTCATTTCCGTTTTTACTTACATAGGTCTTTCGTACAGAGCAAAAGTCTGCAAAGGTACATTTGAAAAGACACAATTTTTGCCACTCTACAACACAGATAGGTCATTCCAATGCAATATCGATTAAAAATATTCTTTTTTAGGATTCAAAAATTAACACTATGACTACCGACGACACCGAAGATTCCGATATACAGAGCGGTGCTTTCCTGTATCCAATGAAAGACTCTCTAAGATTATTGGATGCACATTTGATTTTCGAACCGCTTTTGTCGTCCTTATCGGTTATGCCACAACAGATGCTATCAGTTATTGGATCAGGAAATGTAAATAATATGTCCTCCTTAGATTCATTAGGCTCAAATTTATCTCTTGTAGGCAGTATGGATACTATGCGCATTGATATAGTCGTGAGCGAATTTGGAAAAGTAACAGATAAGAAAAAAAGTAAGGTTTATAAAAATATTATTAAAACAAACTCTGTAAGTATAAGATATATTATTTATAAATAATATATTTCCTGTATTAATATTTATAGATAACAAATGTCAGCTAAGAAAAGGAGTTAACTCGAAATTTTATCTCGATATACCGCCAGAGACACCAGCATTTTTATGCGAAAAAATTGGCGTAGATATCGATATTAAAAAAATGGCTGATATGACAGTAGATGACATGATACAAAAGCAAAATGTTCTATATATATCTAGAGGTCAATTGAAAAAGCATACTAGTACAGTGGTTAACATTAGTTTAAATATTCGTTACATAAGCCAGCAAGTAAACATGCCTCTGCTCAGATTATTACATCAAATAAGTAACATGTATCAAAATGTTAAAGAGACACAAATGGAGTTAAAGGAGCAACAGCCTGAAGGAAAACGTAACACTAACATAATCGTTAATGACAACGTTGCGAAAAATGGCTCATCATCAAGTAAATATGTCATATTTTATTAATTGTGAATAATTATGCGTGCAATCTATTTTGCACCTAATAGAATGATATACTTTTTAGCATCTGATTTGCAAGAACAGTTTCTCACTGGTGGTAAAAAGACCGAAGCACCGTTGCTTCGTAGCAGTTTCGAACCAAATCAATCAAAAGCATTACCAGGTGCAACTGTACGATCTCGACCGCAAAGTTTCGCACAAAAATTACGAAGCACTGGCAAAAGTGTAAAGGGCTATATTAATTTGAGCGAAGGCGTTATTACGCCCAGTTTTGGAGCAAGCCCTAGCGGGTCTGGTTTAGACAAATTTACGGATACATGTAAAGATAGCGCACATTTAACGCCACGATGCTGGAAAACGATATACTATCTTCTGGATTTGTACGCAACTCGTCCGGAAACTAAAACTATTACCCATCGATTTTCGATACCAGCAGATGCAGCGGAACATTATAAAAGCGGAAGAAAGTATGAAATTTTGAATGAAACCAAAGATGTTGATATTGAAAAAGGGTTGAATGCGGAGAATAGTTCAACGCCAGTTCCTCCATCGAGAGAGTTAAGTAAGTATAAAACATTTTTCAATGTTTGCTTTATCTTTTCAGCTTTAATAATCGAATGCTATTTACAGATATTGTAACAGGCGAAAGAACACGGCTAATTATTTTTGGCGTTGCGCGAATCCACAGAACTAGATTATTGGCTACTTTAAGTGGCTTAAAGCTTGAGGCAGAAATTACTAGTTTACACGCTAGTCTAACTTGCCGCAAGAAATCGCGGCCCGCAAGTTTAGAATGCAGTATGACTGGACAAATCGGAAGAACCATGATTGTCTTGCTGGAAGGCGTTGCCCCTAGTCAACAAACAGTCGTAAAAGTTACCGTTGGAAAATCACAAGCTCTATATTCCAGCATTACGAGGCGTCAAAAGGACAAGAACAGCGGTTTATTGACTGTCGGCGCTGTAAATATCGATATACCGCAGCATCCTGTAGCATTACACGGAATGATGACTAGAGGCAGCAAACAATTGTCGTCCACGTTGCAGGTAAATATTAATCTTGCAATAACATTTAAATTCTAAAAAAAAAACACGTCTAAAAAGGAAAGCTACCTTGCAGGAATTAAGAGTTACTAGAACATCATCAAGAATGTCGCGGGGACAACAACAAGACGATGTAGATGCTGTTCCGGGCAGTCCGCATCATTACGCGCCAGCTCCTTCGATAGACGTAGAGAAACCACAGGCCGTGTCTGGTCTTTTAGAACCTATCGTTATGCAGTTCCACATAATATTGCAAAGCCTAAGTATAACTGCGGCATTGTTACCATCTCTCCAAGCACAGTACAAGATGGACCAAGTGAACAGTTCCGGCATAACAGGCAGCAAGGCTAAGTTTACTATAGATTTGCCTCATCATAATCTGAGTTTCACGACAAAATTGCAAGTGACAGAAGCGAACTTGCCGTCTGAAGCAAGTATTGAATTACCTAAAGTACATGTTTCGGCCGAATATGTTCAAGACGGAAGCAGTAATTTGAATGATAGCAAACTAGCAGGTAAATAATATATGAATCATGTATTTTTAGGTTTTAATAGTTGTGTTTTAAACAAAATTATGTCTGTCTTGCAGATGGTGTCGTACTGAGACAAGGTAGCTACCTAAGTGCAACTGCAGATATCGGAGTGTTTGAACATTCTTTAACAACGGATCTTCTAAATCATTTGGTATTTGTACAAAAGGTATTTATGAAAGAAGTAAACGAGGTAGTACAGAAAGTCTATGGAGGTGAAAAACCAGTACCTTTGTGGCTCGAAGACGATGAATCAACCAACTCTACTTTGAAACGAATTTTATTTTCACTAATTATACGTATTAAGGTAAGGGATCTTTTACAAAATCTTTTATATTTATTTTGCTTTATTGGAAATTTGCCGTTAGCATCTGTGTATTCATTATTAATTTACGACAGTTTTTGATCAATCTAAAAAAATATCCATTATAAAAGGATATCCATCATAAAAGGAACTTGATTTCTTTACAGAGGATTCAATTGACTGCAACAACTCCAACAAACTCGGCAGTACGATTAGAAACGGGTGCAGTAGAATTTCAATTATCTAACAGAGTGCAAAATGTTTCTGGAGCTACTCAACCTAATCCCTACATGAAATTATTTGGCAAAGCACAAGTTGATATTAATTTAAGTCTGGGACAATTGCTAAAAAATGTATTATTTGAAGAAGCAGAGCCCGAATTTCAACAATTTGCTTTCTTCAATACTAGAATAGGATTACGAAATGCATTTCAAGAGGAAATGGCTCAGGGTGAAGACAAGGAAGTAGTTTTAATTACTCTTAAACGTCCATTGATTTATATACAACCGATAGCTATCGATAAAGCTATACTCGTTTGGTTAAATTACAAAAATGCATATGAATACTGGAATGAAAAGCGATCTAATTTAAACAAGGAAGTGTTAACTGCTACTCAGCAAGTATTTGAAAAAGTTCCATTTGGGCAACTGACGAGTCAGCTCAGCGCACCTCATCTTGGAACATTATTTTTGCAATTAACAGTCGATGATATGGGCATATGTATACCGCTTAATCCCTTACCACCAAATAATTGGAGATTAAACAGAAGCCTTTATGACGGAGAATCGCGAGGTGCTGTTGTGGTAACGCTTGAAAATACAAGCATATCCGCATGTAGTAGCGGCAGTTTGGTTAGTAAAGGAAGGTACGTATATGTGTGTGCCCACATAATTCTTTTACTTATAAGCTCTTGATATTTATATGTCTTATATTTTAAATTATATTTTTCTTATTAGATTTGTAGGATTATGCTTGAGATTTGCGGAAGACTTCGAAACTTCTTTGGACGATTGGAAACCAGATATGACCGATAGTAATATAATGAATTTATGTGTTGTATCAGAAGGCACTTACGAAGTGTGTAGTAGGACTATCGCTCAGAAACAAGATAAGTCTGGTACGATCTGCATATTTAATGAAAATAATATTTTTTAGAAGCATATAATCATATATCATTTTTTCTTTTGTGTAAAATTTTTGAAAATAATTATTTTTTTCTAGATAATGCTAAATGGATCTTAAATGTTCAATGGCAAATGGAAGGAGTCGATATTCATCTTGATGTCAATGTAGGACAACAGCTGTCAGCTCTTGGACATACATTAACGATGCTAACTGGTTCTGAAGAGGAAGATGATATTCACGTTCCTCCAGATTATGACAGCGACGATGGAGATCAACCAGAAAATAGCACTAGCCAGGTTAAGAAAAAAGTATGGTTTAATTAATTTTATTTTTTCCCATTTATACGCGCGGCCTTTGTTTAAGTAAGTAATGCACAATAAAAAAAACACCTTACGTAATATATATATATATAAAACTATACGTAAAGTTTAAATTAGATTTTGGTAGCATTTATTATTCAGAATTATTTGCAATACTTGTAAACTTTATTATTTAAAGATATCCCAATATTGAATTAGAGTAGCCATATCTTTTATTGAAATTAAAATTATATGCATTTATAGGAAAGCATATTAATGAAAAAATCGAAAAATTGGACGGACAGTCTCCCAGCATTTATCTTCGATCCTACACTCGATGCAAAGAAGAGGTCACAATTGATAGAGAAAGAAATGAACGAACAAGCGAAAATTATAAACGATTTGCGATCGTTGGGCGCTTCGCATGGTACAATCGAGCAGGAAATGAAACGTCTACATGAATTAGAAGCGATGGTATTTAAAGACTTTAGAAGGTATGTCATGAAATGACTTCTCTTTCTTTGCAATTGCACATTTTCATTTGAAATATGTTCTCCAGGGATATGATTCAGAAACTAAGAAGACAATCGGTGAAAGCTTCTGGTATTAAGGGTAAATTAGGACTTGGTAGCAAACCGAACACGTATCGTTCAAGATCATTTATCGTACCCTCGCCCACGCCAGAACATCATTTAGAGAGTCCGGAAGATATGAATACGGAAATTAATTCAGCAAATTCAGCTAGTTATGAAAGCAGTCCTAGGAGCGGTCCCAGTCGGTATGCATTTATGTATTTAATTTTAGATAATTCTTTAAAACATTATTTTTCTAATTTAATTTTTTAAAAATAATTTTAAATTAAGTTACATATAGCGTTTAATTAAATAACCCGTTTAATTTAAAATAATTTGTTATTATATAGATCAGCTTCCCTGCGAGTAAGAGGGCTTGGTGGACCACGAGTTACTTTTAGTGATACGCATACAATGTGCAGGTATGATTGAAACCGTCTTAGAAATAAAAAAAATATAAATTAATTGTTTGTGATTTATATCAGGCAATCGTCTCTACCCAGCGCTAGTTCTGATTTGAGTTTACCAGAGGGAGAGTTAGAATGGCCAGAGACTATTGAGATAGAAGGAGAACGAGTTGAATTGAGAAAGAAAAATAGAGATATTAGTTGTACATCTAGTTACGACAGCATGGAGGGAAAGTATGTACTCTCAATAATTATTGAAATATATATTTATATGAAATACCTCTCAAGTATATTATGTTATCCTTGCTTTGCAGTGCACCATTACTCGATTCATTTGGAAAAGAGCAAGCTTCATCGACATCCTCTCCGTTTATTACATCCCAGAAAACTCAAGAACCTAATATAGATTTTGAACTTGATGTCAAAGTTTTAATTAATAGTGGAAAATGCGTGTTACATACAAAAGACCCAGGGAAAGAAGATGAAATTAAACTGTAAATAATATCCATAATATATATAATTTATTGTATACATAATTGTACACATTCTTAATTATTAATAACTTTAACATATTTTCAAGATTAGTGAAGAACTCGTATTCTAATTAATCTCTCTATACTAAACTAATTGCTTTAAAAAAAGAGATTACATAAATGTTTATCGTATATTGACTTTCTTATTCTAGTACTTTCTAGAATATAATTTTTATGAAATAAAATTGTTGTCTTTTTTCCTTTACAGCTTGAGTAGAATGAAGAAAGAAAGATCGTGTTCTGGTGGTACATTCGAATTTCAACCTGGCAGTCCCAGTAGCAGCAGAAAACATTTAAATAGTAAAGAAAAGCCGTCAACAACTAGTACATCTCGATTGAAATATCTGCAACATGCAAGTGTGCCTTTGGTAGATTTAACAATTTTTCACATTCCTGGTTTGGATGTTAAGGTAAAATTTAACATTTTATCTATCGATAATTATATATTTTTTAAACAATGATATAAAGGAAAAACTATTTTGCAGGTTCATTACGAATCCAAAACTCTTCCAGAAGAATCATTATCTCCCCGTATATCTACTGAGAACAGTCTATTAAATCCAATTACAATGACAGTACTTAGAAAATCTAGTACTAAAAAGGCCAGTCTGTTTGCTTGGATGACTCTTCAAAGCATTCCAGAGGAAACTATTATTAGTCCTCATATCCTTGAATTTTTAGAACAAACTCTAGAGCCAATTCCGAGCAAGAATAATTTCCAGAGTAATGTGCAAACAAATGCTGGCTTTCTGTTAGAAAATACAGAAAACACATCATGGGCAGCCACTGCTGCAAATAGCAATTATGTTTATGCCAGTTTCCCCGTTGATGTAATAGTATACTTTCATATGCAGCCATCTACATTTAGGTATATAATAGACATTTATGAATATTTATATAAATTTTAAGGGGTCTGACATTTATTAATAAATTTCAATCTTTTTATAGATTTTCGTGTTTACCAGTTTCCCGAGTAGAATGTATGTTACAATTACCATCTCTTGATATCGTATTTTCATCAAAACGTGCTGAGGAAGAGTTAAGAGAATTTCGGGAGTTTAAGTCGCAAACGACGGGCAAGGAAATAGGTGGATCAGCTATCGGTGGATTATCTGTCACAGGTTGTTTAGCGGATTTTTCCGTTTATATTTTTCACCCATATGGTGGGGGAAAGAAAACAGGATTAAAAGAAGCACAATGGTCGCCTTTATCGGATAGCGAGAGAAAAGATTCGTTGAGTATCAACGTCGAATTTGTAAAATTTCATTTGTCAAGAAGCAGAAAATTGAATTTTCAAAGCGAACAGCTTAAGAAACTTTCGGATACTAGTCGTGCTGTCATACGATTTTCAAGTATGTATATAATGCAACTCGAAATTGTCGAGCATAATTTATTAATTTATTTAAATGTACTTAACAATGGTTTTATAATAAATTGTCTTTATATAATATAAATTTTTAGCAATCATTGATATTGGATCTGCCTCTTTTAAATACGACATGCGTCGATTGACAGAAATTCTGGCATTTCCAAAGGCTTGGTATCGACGTAGTATAGTAAGACGCTTGTTTCTGGGAGACTTAAGTTCAGGCACCGCATATTCCGAAGGGGATGGAAGTCCTCTAAATCAGGAAGAAGCGGTCATGGGTAGCTCCTTATTGAAACATTACGATAGGCATGCATGCGATCCACTGTCAAAAAGCGCACCTGAAAGAAGTCCCATATTAAATAGAGAAAAATTGAAATTAACCTTGGAAAATGATATGCCAAGACCGCGATTAAAAGGTATTTGCTTTTGTAATTTGCATAGTTAGCGAAAGTAAACTTAAAAAACTTATATTAAATATTACTTTCATATCAGACATCGGAAGAGGCTGGAGCTTTACCGCAGACAAACAAGTGTCATCCGAAGTCAAATTAAGAGAATCCGCGTGGGAGACATTAGTGTTATTTGCGGTGAACTTTACGCGCCTAAATGTACATATGAATATGGGTAACGTAATGGGCAATGTTAGCTGGATGACAAAGGATTTCAGATCAGATGGAAGACTGTCTATTGGTAGCACAGGACATAAAAATTTATACATAGGCATTGGCTTAGGAGGATCGAGTTTAGATGCGAAAGGTGGTATAGTTGGTGGGACAATTGAATTAAGTAGAATTGATACTTACAGTGAGTTTTTTAATAATTAAATTCACGTACATTGATAAGTTATTGTAGAATTTAATTTATGTTTCTTTACGCGTTGTCATAGTACACATTCGAGAAGAACCCGGAATAGAACCTGATCATACAGTGGGATTAAAATTATTTGCGTTAGAATTACGATTGGATTATATGGGAACAAGTGTTCTAATGTCTCGAGTGTCTTCGTTGGATGTTACTCTTAGAGACGAGTGGAAGATTAATCGTAGTAGCAGTGGTGATGCTTTCATGCCGACCCGAAGGTATGTTTTAATCTTAATGAAGTTAAATGCATTGCTTCAATAAAATAGGCAAGAAAACACAATATTATTTTGTCAACGTTAAACATTTAAAAAGCAACGTATAAATATATTAATAAATGTTTATTACAGACCCGCTATCATTTTCATGCACGGTGATTTGGGTTGGGATCAATTACAAATTATGATTAGTAAGTCAACAACAGCCGATTTGTTGAAAATGTTTTACAAACTGGATGAGTTTTTCAGTCAACAATTTAAGAGTAGCAAACGAGTATTTAGTTCATTACAGCCAAAACATCAACGAATGAATAACAGTAGTATAAAGAAAAAACAACAAAAGAAGAGATCTGCTGTTGACGGTAAATTTAAACCGTTATCATTTATCAGCTATCATAATGATAATTGTAATGCTAATTAAAATATTGTAGGAGGTCCATGGAGTTTAAATCAGACTGCGATATCAGATGCTAGACATCATAGACATTGGCAAAGAGTATTAACTCAAGTAGCTGGTCTTCAATTGGGAAGTCTAAGGTTTTCTTTGCCATCAACTGGTACTGTCCTCGGTGGTACAATGGAACTTCACGGCTGTAATATTAGCTTAGCGTGTTTCCACGGAATTAATTTTAAAAGCAAAAGCTGGGCTCTGTTCTCGTTAAAAGAGCCCTGTATAAGTTTCGCTACTGAAGCCCAAGAAATCCCGAGTGTTGAAAGTAATTAATATTAAATAGTTATCATAGCTATTTCAATAGTGTATCAATAGTGTAAACAATAAATTTATTTTTCTTTACACGCAGCGCCTAACACGTACGACGTTCATGTCGTACAGACGTTAACCATCAGTTTAGGTCATCAACAAGAACAACACGCAAGACATCATTCCATGGCAACCGTGTGTAGATTAAGTCGAAGTGTTTTATTTCCACCGCAATTTAAATCTTTACAAGAATGGTTTCATTATGCATTTGCTAGTAGTGAAATTGATGGTATATATCAAATATAAAAGAAATTTTATCATTATTTTTTTCTATAAAATTATATGCGTCTAACTTCCTCCTTCATTTCATAGCGGTAGATAGATTTCCATGTGTCGAGAGGGATAGAGTGGACAGTACATCTGACGGTAGTAATGCATCACGTGGAAGGAGTACGTCCGCAACGCCTGGTAAACTACAAGAACACTCGCATACACGGGAAGTGATATTCGCTTTGCCTTCGTTGCAGTTACATCTAAAAACTGAACATTTACAAACTGCTAGAACACCAGACGTTATAGGTATGTACATTAAAAAACATCGATTTTTCAAACGATCACTGCATAATTGTTTAAATATACGTTTATGTAACATTACTTGCTTGTTTTTATACGAATCAAACGTTATATAACACATTTTATTAGATACGAAAATAAGCGAAATATAATAATGTGCAATAAATACACATCAATGTTTTAATGAAATTAATACGTATAGTGGTTTTTTTTTCTAAATGTTATGAAATTATATTAATAAATATACCATCGGTACAAGTTTATGTTAAATCACATTAAGCACAAAGCACAATATTACATGTCTTTTCACTGTCCTAATTATTCTGCAATTGGTTCTTTCGTGTATTTTTAGGACTTCCTAAGCATATTTCATATAGTAAGTATATATGGAATGAAGTTTATTATGTTTGGAATGATGAGAAAAGGTAGAAATCTATTTAGTATGTTTTACATGTTTAAATAAATGCTTAAGCGACCTGTATGCATACCTGTATGCTGATAGTCTTGTTTAATAAGTTCTTAAAATCCTAAAAAGTTCATAATGTAATGACAAGCAAATTAAAATTTATAATTCTTTTCTGATGTTTTAATCTGGAACATGAAGCTATAATTAAGCATAATATTGTGAAGATAATGTAACAAAGAGTATACATGCATTTAAAAATTTTCATAATTACTTAATATAAACAACTAGTAATGCTTAAGTAAAAGCATGGCATTTTTTTTTAGTTTTATTACTTAGATCTAAAAGTATGTATCTATGATATATTATTTCATTAGCATTAACTTCAGAATAATGTAGTATGTGTAAAAATGTGTTTAATCTAAAAAATTATTGTTGAAATGTTGTGATTATGTTGTAATTATTCCGATTTACAGGCGAAAAACCATTAGTTGAATGCAGCTTTATAACAGAATTTGAAGATCATATATTTGTTACCGTTGATGCCGAAGCCTTCTTCTTCCTACATGATCTTATTACATCGTATGTGAAAGAAAAGGAAAGAGTGGTAGGGGCTTTATTGAAAATATATATTTAAAATAACTTTAAATCTGAATCTAATCTTATATTTAGAAAAAAGCACCTTATTCTTATGAAATTTCCTATATTACAGCATACAATGCAGAACATGGGTGCGAGAGCGCACAGTCCCGATTCACAAGAAAGAAAGAATATAAACACAGGTACAGTTAACATGTCTAGCATAGCTGTTATTTCTGAGGACGAGAAGAAACGCAAACAGTTTGATCCGGCTGAAATGTTCATAAAAGATTGGCGATCATACAGATGTAAAACATGGCACTTAGAACCGACAGTAAGGTAAGTTATTTCTTAAATGTAGTCTCTCTCTCTCTCTCCGTATCGAAACCAGTTAAGATAACGTTGTCATAAATTTCTGTCAAGGCTACTCTCATGGGCCGGCAAAAGTATAGAACCCTACGGGATCGATTATATTCTTCAGAAATTGGGATTTTCCCATGCACGCACGACGATACCAAAATGGATACAACGAGGATTCATGGACCCTCTAGACAAATTACTCGCCATTCTTATGTTAAGAATGGTACTAGCCGTTCGTGAAGAACCATCGGATGAACAAAAAGAATATAAAAGAGAAAAATAATACCAAATTGACTTTTTTCAATAATATACATATGATCTCGTAATATGTATTACGGTGGAATAACTGGTAAGAAAGACATAATACACATCAGTGTTACTTAAGATGCGGTAAAGTTTATGCGTAAAGTAACAAAGCCTATGTATACATTTTTTTATTGTTTGTTTAAAGTAGCTAGGTTCTGAAGTAGCTGATAGTATAGTAATATAATTGGAAAAAGAACCATAGTGGTTGATAATAATCGTTCTTGGTAAAGAACTATGAAACTTATATTTGTAAAACTGATGTCCAGATGTATGTATAATATGTTTCAATATATATATATTTGTAAGTGTAATTAATAAAACGTAACGATATGTATCCAAACAACTGTATATTACTAATATACACGCATATATAATCTTTTTACTAGATATTGTTTTTTATCTTAATTGAGAGAGAGAGAGAGAGAGAAAGAGAAAAGACATTATATTATTTTAATATATCTTAACTACATTCTTATAGAGTATTTCAAGATTCTCCGGGATGCAGCAATACAAAATTAATCACTCATATTTGGTTTGTCTACTTGTCTTTCTGTTTTTTGAATGAAAACGTTATTATTCAATCCACATAACGCAGGATCTATTCAAAAACTAAAACAAATTTTTTATGTGCAAATAGATACATGAAAAATATATATATCTTTCATTTTGAATACGTAGGACAATATAAAGCGGAATTTAGTATGATTATTGTGATATTTAATATTATTTTATCGTGTTGTTCATAATATGTACGAATTTATAAATTATATTCGATTTTATAATATGAATTGTACATATACTTCTTAAAGACTCAGACTGTAAAACGTGCGCGATCTGTGATTTCTCTATATTTATTTTATATATTGTGTATACGCTGTTTATTATGACTTATTCGTTTATAAAATTTGCTTGAAAGTAACTTCTTGATATGATTTAAGTATATACAAATAGATTTCTAATGCGCTTTTACGATCATTATCGACCATAAATAGGTTCTCTGGAACAATTTATTACTTAATCTAAATAATGTAAAAAGTTTTATATTGATATGTGTAAATATGTGAAAGTAATTAATTTTATCCAGCACCATTGCACGAATATAAATATTCTGAGAGATATATGTGTAGGTCCTTTTCTCAAGGATTTTAATATTCGATTCGAGAATTCAGTAGATTGTTCCAATAAGAAGAAATATATTGTATGCATTTTTGTATAACGCACACCAACACGCAATCGCAGAATATTTATTAGACTTTATCAAATATAAATCCAGGAATATATTCATAATCTTTCAAATATGATCTTTCCATTGGTTCAACAGCAATATGTACTGAATATGTATTTTGCTGATGCTGGAATAAATGTGTGTTTATAAATATTTCTATATTTGAACTTCTTTTTATATTATTTTATTTCGCATTGTATCTTAAAATATCTATTATTAATTTATCTTTTTTTCCATGATAATTAAATAAAAGATTAAGTGAGAGTTAAAATATGTTTCTTTCAATACCCTCTAAAAATCATCGAAGTTAATATAATTAAATATGCAAATACTCAGTTCCTGCAAGTTTAAAAAAAGTTGTTTTAATTTTAAGCTCTCAGCCACAGATATTTTAATTATATATCAAATAAAATAATAGAAATGATAAATCACAATGTAATTATGAATATAAATTTATTACTTGCAGAATGCGCAAGTGAGAACTTAAAAATATTTTTGCTTATGTATGAGATATTTCTTATTGCTATACATAATTATATAATACATCTATATCTATGCTTTATAATATAGCTGCACATACACTAAGATAAAATACAAAAATCATAATGAGATACATGAATAACAGTTTACATCAAAATTAATGGATAATTATGACGTCAAGTAACGATAAAAGAGATATTATAAACATAGAGAAAAATTCGAAATACATCAATACAGACTGGAATTCACAAAATTCTCATGTCACATGACAATTTTTTATATATCTTATCTCTATTTACTTTTTTCTTTTTTATCTCGCGCAAATGTTCTGTATACCCTGTAAGATAATTATCTAAAAGAATAAATTTGAAGAAAAATTTTTACATATTGTAACAACGTAATTTGAATCAATAAATAAAATTTGCAAATATCATTTATCGTAGCAATACTATATTATGACTATATTATTCTGTTATGTCAATCATAGTTAAATATATGTTACTGTACAATAAAGTATAGTTTATACAATTTATATAAATATATATAAGGATATAGTGGTATATACTAATAATTATCCAAATTCCAGTTTCTCTACAATACATCGCAAGTTTGTGCACTGAGCTCTGAGTATATAGTACAGATAATCAATTGATAAATTATCAAGTTTCTCTATAAATTGCTTTTCACTATACAGTATACACGTGGACGGCAAGGATGTTTATATATATTAAACTGCTTGAAGATTGCTCGTCATGCTTTTGACAATGTTGTACGAGTTACATTTTAATAATGAAAGTACACTTTTATTGCTATTAGGTAAATTCAAATATTAGAGTTATGTGATTTATCGACTCAACATTTTTAAATTAAAAAGTGGATGCTTTATTCTATTATGTAAAATTAAAATTAGCACGCATACATAATCAGGAATGTTTCCTAATAACTTTTCTTTTACTAGGCTATTTATGCGTGAATATCTATCATTTTTAACACAAGTGTAGCAAAATATGTGCGTATAAATGAATCTATCATTAAACATTTACTGTACAATATTTTTAGGAACTCGCACAATTCTATAATATCGTTTAATATAAACAAATAGTATAGCAAATAAAAATATTAAAATGTTTAGTTGCCTCAATGATTTCCATTATTCTGCATGAAAGAGATACTCAAATTAAAAAATAATTTATTAAAAATCAACGATAAATTGTCTCCTTAATTGAGTATAACAATATATATATATATATATATATATATAACATATTATAACATTAAATATTCAATGTTGTTTGTACATAATCATGAAATAAAATTAATTATATAGCAGATTTATGACTATTTACAATTTAAACACTATGATGCTTTTCGTGTGACATAATATTTTGATAACAAGCTTATTTAACTTCACAAGTATCTAAAATGTCATTAAAAATTAGTAGTTTCATACATTACGTTTTATACAATGAGTTATCTGTAAATCAGTATCAAAAATTAAAATGTGAACTATGTAAAAGATAAAGTGTAGAAATATACGCTCACAATTAGATCTTGAGTAAATTTCATAGGAAACTAGTAATAAATTAAAAAATATAGCATGTTGATGGGTATAAAAACTAATTTACACTAGTATATGTACATTTTGTAGTAGATTATAGCAAATGTGTGTTTCTTTGTTTCACATAATTTTATAAATAATATCATTTATTTAATATATTTTGCGTCTGATTCATAATCTTTATCAATATTAACAAGTATTATTGATTGGATTTAAAGTAGTAAAACAAGAAAAAATGTTGTAAGATGTGTTGCGATAACACAAATATAATGAGAAATAATGCACCCATCAACCACTACTTAATTGTTCGCTTGTCATTATTGCTACCAGTTCTGTAAGTGAATAAGATAATTTTGTGTGTGTGTGTGTGTGTGTGTGTGTGTGTATGTGTGTGTGTACCTTCACTAAAGTGTGTATACCTAAAGAAATTTCCTGCACAATGATACGTTACATTAACTATAATTGGAAATTATGTATAGTTTATGTTTATATTAGTAAATAATATATACTACGTAATGCGATGATATATAAAATATAAGAGTACTACGAAAGCAGAGAATAGGTTACAAAGGCACAAAGGCTTTATATAGAGTGGAGAAATCTAACTTTTGTTAGATAATTAGAAACTATCAAGTTTCTTATGAAGTGTGCTGTACAAGATAATATTCATTGTTCTTCGCAGTCTCGGTAAAAGTGCAACGTAAATTCCAAATAGTCGACATCATGCTTACTTTTGCAAATATTCTGTAATAAAATAATACGGTAATCAGACTATAACTCAACGTTAAATGTATGTATGAAAAATCTATAACGTAAATATTTTGTAAAGAATATTTCATAAATTATTGCCTCTTTACATTGAAATAATTACCTCTTGAGGTTGCATTACAGGTATTCGAAACTTTAAAGTTTTTCTAAGGTAATGAGCGACATCAAGAGGAAAAGACTGATCACCCGGTTGATTATTACTTTCGATATACTGAGGTTGTTGCTGCATAGTATAGCTCCAACCACATACCATTGTCTCATCCATACCAGGATTTGATGAAAAAGGACACTGCTGCACGATTTGCCAATACCACGGCATACCGCTATAAAAAGAAATCGTGATTATAACATATCAGAAATTAAATACACATGTTTATAAAGTACATACGCATTCTAAACTTACACAAAATGTAATGTTAAATGCGTATCTGGCATATGTTTTGACAAAGGTACAATGCAACTAATGTTGTTGGGTGTATCTGGTGACGATGGGGAACAATATCTCTGATCCAAAGATGTGTTGAAGTTTTTTGCTACTACGAATAATTGTGGTCTAGGCTCTGGTGGCAGTGATCCTGCAGCGTTGCTAGCCACTTCTCCCCAATCTCCACCACCAGTTTCTCGCCTTGTTCGTTTATGCAAATACTTGTAATTGGTCTATAAGATACGCATACGTTTAATTACATATTTGTCTTCCTTGTTATAAATTATCCGATATGATAATTTCAAGAGAAAATCTAATACCTCTTTCACAAGAGTTTGAGTGCTAGGATCGGATGGACTAATACCATTTTGGAAACCCTTACTTAATTTTCGTTTCTCTTCATGTGGCATACTTAATGGCTGTTCCAAATGATCTGCTAAAATAATAGAATAAAATTTGCCATTTAATAATATGCTTTGTATTGTATAAAGTATAAATGATTCGTGCGTATACTTTAATGAACTCAGAAAAACATATAAAACTTACAGATGGACTTCTTCTCTGGTGGATGATCAGGCTGAGGATCTTCTAATTGATGAATCTCAGCTGTGCAACAATATATCTGAAACATTGCATTTAATTTAATTTCATTTCATTATATATGCATTGTTCATTTATGTGAAAGCACATGCACACACATAAGTAATATTTAATAAATTTCAATAAGTTCTTAAGTACCTGACATGGACTTTCGAGTTCAGTAAAATGTGCGGGGCATTCTTCAGGCCTTCCTAAAGGAACTGGACCTTTGTTAGCAGATGAAGAATCTATATCCGAGCCTTGATCATTCTCATCCACATTGCTAGGAACAGCACCTGCACCATTTCTACTAAGCCAATTTCCCGGGAATTCGCTGAAATATATTATCATTATAACATTTTTAACGAGCTTGTGTATAACAAAATATTTTCTTTCGTGATAATATTATTTAAAAATTTTATTTCAATTTCACTGACTTATTTTTTTCATGTTTAGGTTGGGGACCCGGATGGCTCATCGGATACCACGTTATTTCCTGAGAGTACAGTTGTTGTTTCGTGTGCGGAGGCGGTGTAGTGAAGGAATTACTTTTGACAGATAATCCTCCGTCTAATTCCCTCGTGTAAGATCCTTGCTTAGTATAAAAAGGGGATAACGTGCTATGTAACAAGGAGTTATATCGATGCTCATAATTAGAAGTGGTAGACATTGTTGGAGGATGAGCCGGACCAATAGCCAACATTCCATTGCTTGCCATGGCGGACCATTCAACGCTACTGCGTTTTTGATATTCTAAGAAATATAATGTTGCCATTGCAACTAGACTGAAAATTATAATATTAAATCATAGGTAGATGTTCAAGAGAGAAACGAAATCGAATTAAATTGGAAATAAAGCTAAAGGAATAATTACCAAAATGCCATGATGAGAATAAGTATAACAATGATAATTTGAATAAATTTATTACTGCAGAGAAGCTCTTCCTCTCTTTCGAACCTTTTCGTCTTTCCGTGCAAAGATGACTTATTATTGATAGATGACGAATATTTATTGCCTGATATACTAGATACTGTGCTGATGGAACTCTTTAGACTATCACCTCTTTTTAATTTTGCTAGTCGTTTATTTATTCTCTCTAGTTGATCTATTCTCGTTTCTAGACTGTCCGTCACCTGTAGTAAATCGATTATAATTAAGTAAAAGATTAAATTCTACATGAAACACTGTATGAGGATTGATATAAAATTCTTACCTTGCATAATTCCTTGACAGCACCAACGTTCTCCATAAATATTCTCTCTTTATTTACCACCAAGAAATTTTCAATTCTCTGACCATTTGGCAGAACTATATCACCTGCCGGTAGCACCGCTTCCGGTAGAATTTGCTGAACCTCTTGCGCTATGACGCCAGTATCTTCCTGTTTGGTATCAAGACCCGAATGTTGCGCGAATTCCGGAGCGTATCGATAACGAACAACGCGTAATTGTTGTACGTTCCGTAATTGTTCGCGCGTGTCAACTTCTTGAACGCTTTGCTTCGCTCTTACGTCGCTGGGTTGAACGATGTGACCGGTTACCTATGTGACAAATTTAATGATTATATCGGTACACAATTATATTTATTATCCAATATTATATCCAATTTAACTCTCAGTGATATAAATGTGATGTGTAATTAAATAACAAATCGCGTACCTTCATATTGCCATGTACAACAAGAGCTTCATCTGGTCTATCCGTATTAATTCCAACCCTGCCGGCATGGTATACGCTATCTGGAGCTGCTCCTCTCTGCCATCCACCTTCAGCACCCACGCCAGTGCCTTCTGATTCAAACTGTCCTGGGTTACTCGCCTATAATGCAACATATGAGAAATAATTCCGAACAATTCTACCATTTTAGAACAATTCTACCATTGATTTTACATACTCTGACAATTATACGTTCCGATGCGTGAGCCACTACTTGATAACTGGCTTGGTCTGCGGTATGAGCGTGCAATCCGACAACCAAATGAAAATACCTCTGGTCCGGATTTGGTTTTCCCTTTTTACGCATATTATTGCTTGTAGTTTCGCTAAAGTGCAAGCGGCCGACCGTCACTTTTGTTACACGTTCGCCGCCTAATTCGACTCTGTAACATGATCTGTAGCATAATCCAACTGTATCAAATTATATTATAAATTTATATATACATAGATGTATATAAACTCACGTTACAGGATGGAATGGTTTCTTGCTTCTGTCGCTTTGACTTTGTTCGACTCTGATCGTTTGCGACGGAGATTCCACTTTAACTCCGTAGAAATGTAATTGAAAACCGCTTATTTTCTTTAAGCCTTCGCCAGTCCTAACAAATACGGCCTCCCCTTGAAGCTGCGCGTGACATGTTATCTAAATATGTAACAATTGGAAATATTGTTATGTAGTAAAAGTTTATATATAATTTTGACTACACACATATTGTTATATTTAGATTTAAAAAAAAATTCTTTTTAAGCCCGCAATATGCTTTGTTTTATCTTTACAATTATCGGATGTCGATCTTTTACCTGAAAATGATTCTTCTTCTGACAAACAAACGCATCGTCCGAATTGCTAAAATTAAACCCTTTGTCGGCATCCACTCTGTAATGTGGTACCGGTAACTCTTTGAGATTATGATCGCAAAGAACGTGCCAAGATGTTTGCTGGAAAGGATGAAACCGAATACACTGATAACTAGCGTCGATGTAATTGCCGTCAGCAACTTCGTCACTGTCTAGCACTGCGCTACTGCTGCTGCAACTGTGCTCCACGGTACCCAGTTCGGGTTCCTGAGAAACAACGATCGTAAATAATAATCGAAGTAAAAAAAAGAACAATCAAAATTACAAATAAAAAAAAAGGAAAAACACCTGTTTGACGTGGATAAGGCCATCTTGGCTGAGTTTCCTCTTTTTTGGGGCCGATTGCAGGGAGGAGTATAGCGTGTTAATGCCAGCCGGGCTGTGTTCATGCGGCAGCGGTACCAAAGGCGGTCCTATCTGAGGCTGCGTCGAAAGATTCGACGTTCCCGACGTGAGATGGGATGTCAGGACCGGCGTTAACAACAGAGGATCCGTTGTCGCAGGCAACGTTCTCGGAGAAGGTGGTAGCAAATTAGAAGAGTACTGATTGTTTTGATGATGCAGAAGTATCTCTTGCAAAGCTGCCTTTTGATCTATAATTACACGCAATTGTATTATAATTGTCTTGTAAAATGTCTTTTCGCAAATGTATTTAAACTCACGTGGCGAATGTACGTGTTGAGTGTCATTATGTCCCGGCGGTGAATACGGTGGCTCACTTCCGCTATCCGGTGGGCTTTCCGGTAGCGCGTGTCTACAAAAAGAGCGATGCTCTAGATTTTCACCGAGTCATTAAATCGCTACAAGAGATCTGTCACTTTTTTTAATAAGCTGTCACGTGTAATCCGATATAATCTAAAATCTTTATTACTTAAAAACTGGAATTGTAGAACCGGTGTAATTTCATTGAATTTAATTCCCTATTTCGTGCCTGAGGCACCAGTAGCTAGAGCTCACACTGATTTTCGTGAATAAACGTAGAGATTATTCTTGCCTCTTCCATAAGCCTGATAAAACCGCAGTTTTTACCGTCAGTTTTATTTTTCAGAGTTCGACTTACGGGTGAACATACGCCTGCGGATCTTTGTAGCCGCCGTTGTTGGGTACCGTCGTGGTACCGGAAGCGCACGCTATCGAAACTGGATGAGCCTGCGTCATCTGCGGCGAAGGTAGTCGCGATGGTGGCTGCTGTTGGGCAACCGGTTGTGACGTGGGTGCCTCGATCCGGCCACCGTGGGACACCGTTCCACCTCCATTTTCATTGTGGGCAAGGGTATCCGCGAAATATCTAAACACAGAACCCCACGGTCTTTCATCCAAGTCCATATCTCTGTTTTCTTTTCTTTTCTTTTTTTAATTTTTTTATGTATACTCGTTGCTTCTCCTATGGAATATCTCTAGAATAGCATTTGCTATATTTAGAAATACCTGATGTAAAAATGCAAAAGACATTTGATAGAAATTGACTAAACGCGCGCTACGTCAGCACCTTTTTTTTATTGATCTTACGAGAGCTATGCATGCCGAGAGCGCAACTGCACGTTGGATTTGCAAAACATGAGATATCGTTATCGTCTGAATCGCAGTTCGGCGTACAGCGGTAAATGATGCTTTGCGCTGTATCTCGCAGTGAGTTTTCTCAACTCGCAGAATTTGCGAGAGTTTAACTGCACACGCGGTATCACCGGTGCTATTATACATTATACAGCTTCCATCGAAGTAAAGAAGATTCGCGCGTCTATTATGAATTTTCCACGAATTCTTGATGAAAAGGCAATCGTTTAATAACAATCTGCAATCTCTGTCGACCACGGTAAAAAAAAATCATGCAAAATACCTGTTCCTCCTCATTGCATAAGCTGTAATTATATTGTCAATTGAATGGAAATTTCTGATTCTTAAAATATAAATTATGACTATCATTGTCTCTTTATTATCTCTCGTTGCGTATAGTTTTCATTGTCATGTCTCGCGCGTTATTTCATTTATTGTTTCGTAATTAATGCAACTAGAATCGAAAAATAAATGAGTATTTCCACATAGCGGATCTCTCTTCTCTAAACGACAATTCTCTCTCTCTCTCTCTCTCTCCCCGTATAAAATCACTTCGCGTTTGCATCGCTACTATAAATTTTCTCCGCTTATCTATCTAACTAATGTATTTTTTTAATAACATATCTATTGCGTATTGATCACGATGCATGCACGTGTACACACATCTGAATACGTACGGAATCACAAGAATAATAAATAAATAAGAGAAAGGGAAACACGGAAATAATAAAATAATAATAAAATATCTAGGATAAAATGGATCTGTTTCTAAAAGATGGAAAAAATCAAAAAATGCAAAAAATATGAAAAAAATTGTTTAATATTTTAATCAGGCACAAGACTGATAAATTAGGATTTACTGCCGTTGGATAATGGTATATGCCGCGGCATATACACGCGGTGTCGCTCGGATGAGAATAAAAATTTTTTTTCCTCGGTTAATCCGAGTCGTTGTGCGATGAGCACCAAGAGCCTTTTAATGGAAGACGAGTGCTGGAAGTCGAATTAGCAGGGTTAACGCAGTGTGCACGCTGTGATTCCATCAATTCCGTTCCGTCTGCCTCTGTCATTATATCATTACACCTCTGCGGTTGTTATCTGCGTGAATATCTGTCTGCGGGCTGAGTATATACGTAGTACGCGTACGTATGACTGTATGCGTATAAAGAATGGCTGGATGCGTTTCCTGGTGTACGCGATTACGTCAATACGCGCGGTCAGGTCTGGAATAAGATATTTTCGTGCCCGAAGTCATATAAGAGGCTTAAATCGTTGTGGATTCGCGCATTATTGTTATTTATTTCGAGCACCGAGATTCAAGCTTCTTACTCTTCACTTGAGAAATCACAACGACACGATATAATGAAAGGAAACGATATTTTACAGCAACACTAACACGAATTACTTATTACGATCATAAATATACGATCATAAGTAATAGTATGATAAATGTATACGATCATATTGTAATTAGTAATTGATGCAATCGTACGGTTAGTTATTATCAAATAAACGCAAACGTAAGACAAAATAGCTGTAAACATCATCAGTAAAGTACTAAAATCATATCGCTGTGATTTGAAATCTTATTAGTACATATGCCAAAAAGTCCATGAACTGATCCTTGAAGCAATGAGGAATCTTAAATTCGTCTCGATGTATCTATGCGGCAGCTATCAAGGTCAGCATGTTGCATCGACATTCACTGATTAATGGCACGCGTAATATATACGTATATTTTAACACATTCATTTATTTTAATTTTTGTATCGCCTTTTTAAAATTTGGTTTATAAAAAACTTACATTTATCGCAATTTATACACAAAGCTGTAGTACTGGTTTTGTTATAGTCTTAAGGATGTATGTCCGTTCAGTCAAAATAGAGGGATAAAGCTGAAATTTACAGAGATTGTGCACTTATATATCCCAAAAACCTGTGTTAAATTTGCGATCGATTGACCGACCCGTTTCTGAGATATTTGCTTTAAAAGTTACAGAAATTGTATATATATAGATATACTTCCCATGTAAATATCATAATATGTATCTCTGCTCATGTACGGTAAAAATGAATGAAATTTTTATGGTACACTTCTATGACATCGAGAATTGCAATTATGGTTTTTTAAGTTTTTCTGTTAATATTGTTTTTTCAATTTTTTAAATGATTTATTTAAACAATATCAAGTACAAAAATGGGAAAAAATTGTGATTTTTACGCTTTTTCTGTCCCAATGATAACATGTTGTTTATGAATAATTTCTGAGACTAGCTTTACATTGTTTAATCAAGAAAACAAAATTATACTACATATAGCTATAGGTAAAACATCCTTAAGAAGTTTATTTTTTGCACTGCCAAGAATGCATACGCGACAACCACGTCTCAAGCTTTCATAAGTTTTTCGTGTTTTTTTTTATTTGTAGTATCTAAAACGTTTATATAAATAATTTTACACATATTCTTTTTATTAGTGATGAGACAGAAAAGATTTATTTTTTATCTTTTTGCACGTTTTATATAAGTAGCTTTAAAAGTACGGAGAAAATATATGTCACGAAAAGCAGTTTGAATAAAATATAAATATTTTCAACAGTAACCATTTCTATGATAATCGCTGTGCTGTGGTGCCAGAGTAGCCTGAATACATAGTGTCGAGATGGAGCAATTTAGAAATTTAGCCTGATACATCGTGTCGTTCGCAGGAAACGCGTGCTCGTGCTGCTGGACGACAGAAGCATATTATCTAAATTCGTTAATTATCATAATTTGAGAAGGCGCCTATATACAAACATCGAAAGCATCATGCTCGCAGAATTTTACACTTCGCATTACACGTATTTTTGATATATTTTGTAGCTATTTCAATTTGCAGAATTATCTTCAAATATATCGCGATAAAAAAAAAACACTTTTATTTTGATATGATTCATGTGACATGTAAGGTGGTAGATTGCCTGTATGATTGAGAAGATTCATTAATGCAACTGAACAAATTTATTAATGTAAATTGGTGGTAAATTGGCATTTGGCATTCTAAGAAACAACAATTCGAGTTTTGCGATCATTGCGCTGGCACACGCATTACGCACGTGTGACGAACACGCGCATTGTAGGCGTTAACCATGGCTCCCAACAAATGTGGTTAAACTTCGTCACCAGACCGAACGCTTCGGCGCGGCGTCCGAGATCAAGTTTCCCGTCTAATCGGAGTTTTCTTTTTTTAAAGCCAGCTCAAGATGCGTGATAAAATGAAAATAACGGAATGGAAGTAATGATATATAAACGTGCAAGGTTAATATTCTTTGAACTCACGTCGCGGGCTGTTCACTGTCACTGTTGATAAAGTCCTCTAACTGCGAAAAATCCAAGGCTTCGTTGTCTATCCCGCCGACGAAATCACCACGACCTGGAAAAGAATAAAGAATTTCACATTAAGATAACAATAAATTGTTTTTGTTACAAGTACATGTATAGTAACATAACCGTCTCCCTGGTTGTATAATAGCCGATATGAGAATCCATCCGTTTCGATAATACATATCCATGCTACAATACTATGTAACATAAGATGTAATTATACGAATATCACAAAATTGTTGCTATGCGCCTATTTCAAACATACACACGCAAACGTCTGTCATCGTCATTTGTTGCATCATAAGTTGCAAGAGCTCGTGTGAGAGATGCATCTACATGGGAAAGAGATTTCAAGTAAGGTACATTGTGTGTGTGTAATTTACCGTCCCTGATAGTTTTTAGCGAGGGAGAAAGTTGATTTATTGAATGGACACGAACAAATTTCACGGATGATTGCGACTCGAAGACGAAGACGCAGTTGAATGAACAAAGCGTCGGAACGGGCGAGGGAAAATAGTCGCGCGAATAACAGCCGAATTTCTTACAACGGTTCCTAAATTCCACGTATATCTACGTCGAAATGTCCGTTTTTCAGACACAGTCGTAGAAAACAATTTATAATTTTCTCACGACGGCAATCGCGCGCGCGAGACTAAAAAAGAAATCCGCCAACTACTCGACAAAGTCTAAAAATCATGAAGCAATCCCTAATCTCCCTGAATCAACATTGATACTCTTGATCCTGTTTTGAAATGTAGAAACGCGGGCATGTACTTCGTATATACTTAAGCGCTTAAGACTACAAGCAAAGTGTTGTAATACGTTACTTCCGGCCAAACATTCATAAACGTTTAAGCGTTGGGAGCCGAGAGTAAGGACACTTTTCAAGTGAATAACAAGACATAACGTCGCGTCGTACCGTCTCACCGAAAGTTTTTCAGAGCACTAGAGCAATCATTAATCGTCATATCGTTCGTCAATATTGTCAATAATGCAATATAAAGCTTTTGGAGAATTATTCTTATTTTGAATTATTAACATTCTATCGAAATTGCATAAAGATAAAAGTTGTAATAATAGCAATAATAATTTTGTGCGCTGTGTGAAATATTCCTCTAAGAATAAAAACATCATATATAGAGAGTTCAGGAAATAAAGGGAATAATTTCTAAGTATCTTTCTTTGCTATTGACCGCAATAAAAACTACCATTTTTAAATAATCAGGCAAATGAAGTCTAGAATGTGCATGGCGCCTAGCGTTTACGGAAAGAGCTGGAGGGGTGAGTTACAAGGGTGGATGAGTCGTTGCTAGCCAACCCTTTATCAAGATATCGACCAAACACCGCCCCCGTGAGCATAGTTGACCGTTTAAATCTGAATATCATTACACCAGATATGCACTATGCGCGTAGTTATAAATGATCGAAAACCATTTATACATGTAAATTGAAATAATATTATTGTGCAAAATATAAATTCAATTTTTTAAATATAATATAAAATATTTCTACTAAAAAAATATGTTATTTATTTTTATTTGTACTTAGTATATTAGCAATATGTTAGTAATACAGCAAAATAAAATACTTATTTTATTTACAGTAAATTAGAATTAATTGCAATTCGTATTAACACAAAGAAATGTAACTTTCACTGAACGTAATTATATCTTTCCTCGTCGCGCAATGTATAGGAATGTTAATTTCAGTTGAAGCGAAGCCTTTAATCGCGGATAAAACAATCGTGTAATAATTGCGCCTATTCCAATCAAGTCTCAAATGATGTAAAAAGGCTTATGTATAAAGATGTATGTAGGCTTTCGACCTCTCTGTATCGGCTGACGACCACTTTCTCCAGCAAAGCAAATAGAAATGCATCGTGGACAGCGACTCGTCTATGAAAATTGGCCGGCTTTCATCCTTCGCAACAGAATATAGATGAATATAGAAATGTTTATAACCCCGACTACTGTAATCCACACGACGATAGAAAGTAATACTAACGCACTCATGCAACGCCATCGTATTATTCTTGCGACACGTGTATCGCCACGATCATATCGTAAACGTTTAAACAGAGGAAGTTAATCGAAACCCAGTTGTCGATTTCACCCCTGTTAATCGTAAGGGTTGAAATGCAGCTGCCGTATCGTAAGCGCAAGGTAAATCCGGCGGAGTCCCACCTGAGGTCTAAATAATTATAGCAGGGAGCAGTATTCTTTTTCACGGCCATTAAGAGGTTTTCGAGAGGGGTCCGAACAAGTTGCGGACAGGTGTTAAACTGCTGTTTGTGATCACGAACATATCGATAATCGTCATGCAACTTTGACAACATAATTATGCTCATTACACAAAAATAATGTAAAATAATAATATTGTATTAAACACGGGGATGGTACGAACAAATAAACGTAAATGATAGAGTCAGGATTGTATATATAGTATCAGAATCCTCTTCTTTCCACTTAGAAAACCTACTTAAAAAAGAAAAGTTATATTTTCTTATTTAAATATTACAGAATTAATCGACCAAAACATACTTGTTGTTATTAGAAACGATAATATGACTTCAAGAATTAATAATAAAACTGATTGCAGGAACTAATTACAGAATATTTGATAAAATATTTTAAATCAAAATCTCAAAAATAAAAAAGCGAGGATGACACTACGTTGCGTCAACTTCAATTATTTCAAAATCGATGACGATAACATTATAATTTGCTTAATTACAGTTAAAAAAAATTTCCTTTTTATACAAGTTATTTTTCAATATCCTACGACAAGCAACAATGTTTCCAACAAATCAATTTCGAAGACAATCAAAGAAATCCATTCCCGAGACATGAGGAAAAATAGCATTGACATATTTATCTCATCAAACATACTCCTTTGAAACATACATCTTTTTATGAAAATAAATAACTATTTTATCTTATTGAAAAAAAATCTGTATTCTTCACAAAAATATTGCCAATTATTGTATATACAATCTTAAATTATAAGATTATGACTTCTTAATTTTCGTTTAATATTCTGTAATCTCATGAAATTGAAATTAATCGACATTATAATAATCAAATTCCACCTTTATTTGAAGAAATAAAAACTATATGAATATATCGTGTCTGTAAGAAAAGTAGGAAAAAAAAAACATTCTGTCATTTACACAAATTATGCATTAATATTTGATTACCTGTCACGCTAAGCAATCGACGAGCGCTAACTTGATTAATAATATTAGCGTCTTCATGATGATCATTCGGATGATTTCGTCCATTTTGATCGTTAGATTGATGCTGAAGTGCCCACGAAAATTCCATAGTGACGAAAATGTTTTAATAAACTTGGATCACTCTCGAAAAATTGTCTGGTACGCAAGATTAGAACGACACTTCATCGCTACATAATTAATGTCGCGAAAAGTTGAATAAATTTACAACATTTAATCTATGAAATAAATATCACTTCGCTTGTATATAATTTGTTCAGGTATTTGCATGAATCTTTACATTTTACGTAGAGCACTTGATAATTTTTCTTCCGCGAAAAAATTATACAATAGATTATTCGTTTGTCACAGATCCGCGATAAGATATGACGGTAGAATATTGACGATACTTTTAGATGTAATTGAAGTAAAGCTAGTATCGAATATCTCTTTATCTCTTTAATTGTCTATCGCGAAAATGAGGACGTATAAGGTCGTTTGTAGTACTGGTTTGCTAGCTGGGCAACAAAACACAACAGTCCACGGTAGTTCACGACTTAATCACGAGTCTCCTCCATCGGAGGGCTCCAATACCTCCACCATATTCCAAGAGTATAGAGGGGATTTCCTCTTTGACTGGAGGGCGGTGCTTATTTCGGACTGAAAGGGGTGGTTACACGCAACCCCTTTCTTCGATATGTACTATCGTACATAAGACGTCATGAACTCGAAAATTAATGTTTTCTTATAAATTGTAATTAATGTTTTTCTTATTCACTATAAATTCAAATATCGATTATCAATTAACTAAGACTTGATATTTAGATCACGTATCTATCAATAGACGACCGAATCTGTCATGCACGATATCTGCAGATATATTCAAAATGTCCTAATTTTTATATATTACTGAAAGAAAATATGGAATAGTACCATTAATTCCACTAAATCCATAAAAAATTATAAATTGTATGAATTGATAACATTTCAATCTTCGATGAACTGGTTTCTTTCTTTGATCCAACTATGATGATTGTTTATTGGTACATAATTAAGAAATCATTTTTCCAAATAAAATATAAATATAAAATATAATATTTTGTTAAAATTTTCTTTGTCCATGCTTGAATAACTGTGGATTTCACATGGATTGTGTAAGAAATTTTTCAGAAAATTTTACGATCAAGCAAAGTGATGAAAAATATCTATAATTCCGTCACAGTTCAACTGACCGATACAAAATAAAGGCAAGAAATTGTACCAAAGTTTTTGCCAACTTTTCATAGTGTTTCAAGTCCAGTGTCTGAATCTCTAAATTTAATATCTGTAACGCGATACGCGTTAAATTACGACAATGCTATTTTGCATTTTTACCAGCAATGCTATTTCGATTGAACAAATACAAGTCTCTTTGTGACAGATTAACGATGACTTAAACGCATCATCATTCGTACGTATGAAACATTAAACAATTAAAGTAGGGCTTGTAGATCCAATTATTCTATCACAGAATTCTTTCGATAAACACCTGCTGTTCGCAGCACGCCCGTCACTTCTGCACCAAGCGACCAAGCGAGAGAGCGTGAATCCATTTCTCGTCGCGTGCGTAAATGTTCACGGGTGCGTGTAATCGGCATCACGCATTAAGTGCCCGCCCGCGTTGCGTTGTATGGACCCTCCGTTTATATTACCATTAACACGACCGGGACCGGGCACACCGAACGAGCATTTCCCAGGCTCGGTTTTGATGTCCGCGCTATCGGAAAAGGGCGACGGTAGTGACAGACCGATAATATGCAAATGTTTGCTTCTGGTTAAATGGCCGTTTACTTATTCATCGCTGCCCTGAACACGCTACGTTTATTCTCTGTCACTTCTCGTTCGCGAAAAGGATAATTGTCTTCGTTTTAACGGTTTTAAACCTATTGGTTTGCGCCGTCTCGTAAGAGAGCCGGCGATTCCCTGTACAAAGACGCTCTATTATAACGCGACTTTTAAAGCATGCATGGTATGCACGTGTGGTGTGTATCGCCAATGAACATTGCGTCAAAGATATGTAGAACGAGAGTGATCGGTAATTACAAGCAATGTCGCTGACGACTGATTAATCTCGATACATATTACAGAATTTGCAATGTAAATAAGTACCTGTCACAAGGTACAAGAAGATGAAAAAAGAGAAAAATATGAAAATCTGTGACATTGTTACCTCACAAGTACAACTCGCTCGCGACAAATACGCGTTCCCGGCTGATATTCTATATATTTATATACCTGCACCCAAAAAGATTAACAACAATTATATTTTATGTAATTGCTGTGAAGATGAATATATTGCAAGATATTTTATAATCGTATTATCGTTCGATATCAGCCTCTATGACATTTATACTCGTAAATACAAGGTTATCTAATTAATTCAATAATTCATATATACCTAGCAGAATCTTTTTTAAAAATATGCTGTTTAACTTTATCACATGATCACGCGTAGCTATATTACAATTACGGAAATCTGCGAGGTCGCGCTAGCAACTATCAACATTTCATTATGCCTTACAGTGCTAATGGAATTTGCATACAACCGGCATTGTCGGTTCTTCGTGCTGATTCAATTGTTCACCTCATCTCATCAGATTCTTATCGGAATTACAAATAGTACAGCATTTTTTCCGCAATATCTGATTTACTGCAATGTAAAAAGAATATTCACATATTTAAATGTATTATGCTGAAGTTGTGTGGATTAAAACCAAATAATAGTGCGCTTTACTTTTGTCAGTAGTGATTACAAGTAGTGAGACAAAGCTGCAAACTGTGACGTTATAGATAAACCATCTGTAATTGATTTGGAATCGCAGAGGAATATAAATTAGCAAATAACGGGTGACGAACAAGTTAACAGTTGTATAATGTGCAAATTTTAGTTTATTTTAGAACAATTTTATAAATAAAAAAACGTTATTATTCTTGAAGAAACTATTTTATTCGACATACCAATAGAAATAAAAACATGCATTATAAATGTAGCATTTTGCAGCGTTATTTTTATTCTTTGTGTAAAACTATTTCAAAAAAGATTAAACAGTGCAGAACATTTCTTTTATTCGCTAGACATACTACATAATTATTATTATTAATTAAACTGCGTCTGCACATCGCGCAAGTTTCGTGCGCGCAATTATCATGGTCCAATTTCAGACCAGTACAATGGAGCAATTAACCGATGTAAGTGTCAAAATGATTTATGATACCTGACTACATGAAACGTCGACAACGAGAATAAATAAGAAAAGGAGAAATATGAAATTTTTCTTTGCGATCAAAATTTTTCAATGGCCATTCAGCTCGACTGCCTTACGGACCTTACGGTAAATCGTATATAATAGATATCAATATCATTTTGGTTAATGTCGCTGCGATTATCAGAGGTATCTGTATTACACGCGCGCATAAAAGCCATGATTTCTGAAGTACTTACTACTCTCTCGACTCTCGACTCGCGTACTCGCGCATCGGTTCAAGGAGAATCTCGAAGGATAGTAAAAGTATGCAGCTGATGCGCTTTAGCGACCCAAACTCACATAAAACGCCACGTTCCTCCACTATTCGGATCTTTTAATTCACAATTAACATCTACAAACTTTTCATCGATCTCCTTCTTTGTTCGCATAAACATCATTTTGGCGTATTAAACGTCAAACTTTAAACATTTTACTCTTTACTTTGACTAAACATGTTAATAAATATAAATTATGAGTAAAAACAAATTACAAAGATGTCAAAAAGATGACCCGTCATGAAAAAGACGTCCGGTCTTTTTTACAAGCCTTATACTCCGGTGCACTATAATACGTACCCTGATAATGATTGTTTTTGAATGGTCTATTTGATGCATCATGCGTTCCGCACATAAGTTTACCGCGACAACCAAAATTAGATACCCCGGCGGCGATGCAAATTATCTAAAGTTTCACTTTAAATTTGTACAGTGTGAATTGTTACGTTAGCCACACCTATACCTTTCACCTGACACGTTAGCTTGCGCGTGAACAAGCTTGCTCGATACACCCTGATATTTACTCGATTGCGCTCGGAAATCCGCGAACTGTAAAGCGATGAGATATTATGAAACATATTTTGCTGCATCATGAAAATACGTATCCAAGAAGTTAAGCAAATTGAAAGAAGCAAATCGGAGTAACTTTTTCTGTAAAATATATAGACATCTACGTACTGTCTATTCTTCGAATCCTACCTAGTCGTATTCGCAAATATTAACCCTCAATGTTGCTTAAATCTCATTTTTAGACCTTTGAGTTTTAGTCATATTTTCTTCAAGAAACTTTAAAGAACAGCGTACCAAATATCATTTTCCCATAAATTATTGATTTTTTAATACGTAACTTTGGAAATAAATTCAATATTTATTATCACCACGAACGATAAAGATTTGCGTCCGGAATTCTCGCATGTGCTCGTGCATTTAACCCAAACGCCTGACCTCATCCACACATCGCTCATCCGTGACACGCTCGCCTACGAACGTAAATGTTATTGCCAAAGCAATAAATATGGTAATGTGTCTAACGTGGGCGTGCGTACGTACATATGCACGGAATAAAACAGACGTGCGTCCGAGCGTTCAGATCGCCTAGAAGACTATTGGTTCGCGCATATACGTATATATATTGTAAATCGGCTTGTATTTCAGGGAGGAGAAAAAAGGACCGAGAACGAGGACGAGCGAGAAAAGTTAGCGTGACTCGAGCGGAAGACACGACATCGGGACATCAGCAGAAAACGGCCGGGGCCGGGGCCGGGGCCATGTTTCTCCCGTAATAGCCACGTTCCACGGTTCCCTACCTCATCGTGATCGTGAGCGCATGTTGAACCGTGTCTCATTGTATGTCACTGATATCCAGCTCGAAGCGTATCGTTTTGTTACCGTATAATAGTCTCCTTGGAGAATTCGCAAGCATCGTCTTCGGGATCGATAAACTCGCGGAATTTTTCCAGAGGATCGGAATATATATTTCCAACTTCCGCGAGACAAAAATTGAATAGAAAATCGGCCTCGCTACTTTTACGAATATATCGTTTTATAATTTGTACCTATACTTTGTTTACTGGCTTTATTAAGCGTTACAGGTTATACGGCAAATGCGTCGAACGAGTAACGTGTAACGAATAATTTAATTAAATATCATAATCTTCATAGCACAATGCAGAGAGAAAAGTCGCTTGATTCCCACAGTGATACGCCCCCTGAACTTTAGCTCGTGGAATTCCATCGGCTTTCACTAGTTGCGCCACTTTACGATGATACAAATATAAGCATTTTGATCGCAATTCATAATTATAATTAAACGTAAAAGCTCCGTAAAATGATTATTAATAAAATAAATTACAAATAGATGGTTCTCCATATCTTATGGATAAATCTAATAATTTTCTCAACGTCCCTAAATTTCTTCTTCGAAAATCGTTGCAAAATTAAAATATTCATTTGATAAATTACGTATATAATCTGCTGATATATGCCATGCGCTTTCCATTGCTATATAGAAATCTCAAAAATAGACAGATCGTTCAATTATTGCGATTTACTACCACACGGTTCAGACATTTTTCTCGATATGGCTTATATTACTTGAACGATGTTCATGTAGCGCTTAAAGATCATTTACGAGCAGAATTAAAAGAAAAAAATTGCTAATAGAAAGGATTATCGCTTCCTCCGGTTTTTGTGACCAGCCCGTTCTTATATGTAGAACGTTTGTACGTTGAACGTCGGCAACGGCAGCTCGCAAGTCGCAAAGTAGTCCATACATCCTCTCTCTTGCATTATAAACAATCTCCCATGAAAATCTAGAGCAGCCAGTGTAGTAAAGTCCGCGAGACGAACGTATGAGCATATAGCGAGGACCATTACCCGTTACAAATAAAGACATTGTCGTGATTCGAACTTACAATAGGTCAAATCAATTTAATTACTAATTTGTATATCTAATCTGCCCTCAGTCAAGGAAAATGCCCGAAAGCAGTCGTTAATTAGAAACTTTCATTACGTAACTCCTGATTTACGAATTCTAGAAAAGGAATCTCGTGGAAATACAATTTGTCGGGATTATTACTAATTTTTTCGTTAATTGCTATGATTTCATGCTCGATAAAACTTTCAGCCATCGGATTCAGCTTTCGCTTTTGGTGACAGCATGTTGCAAAAACTGTATATTGGAACTAATTATTGAGGAAAATCGTTAAAATAGTACTCATTCAAGTCTCTACAAAAAAGTGCGACCAAGTTTATTAAAAAATTAAATTGCGAATATAAAAAATTAAAATATTTACAATACCATTAGTCTCACATTAATAACGTCAGTATTAACAGAAAAATATTAATGATAATATATGATAATAGCTGTATGCCATACGCATTCTTCGTTTCGTGATACCCGAAGAAAGAAAATAATATGTAAGCGATCGCGGATCGTGAGGTCTACCAGAATCAAAGGGTCTTGCCATCGATTAAACAAATCGCCCCATTATGCCTGGGACACGTGCCTATGTTTACGATGTTCGCGATATGTTTACTTCCCCTTTTTAAGCACTACTAAAAGGCCTGTGCCGCATAAATTTCTACATTTTACGATTACATAAACGTACGTAATTTAATGTACATGATTTTGACTATACTGTAATTGTAAATAAAATAGTTATTAAATATAAATTCTCTCTAAAATATATATAAAGATAATATTTATATTGTATTGAGTTTCTATTAAATATTTATAATCTTTAATTTTGTCTTATATATCATATCTTATCTATGCTTACATTTTTCTCATATTTTTTATTAATATTGTTAATCCATTTGGCCATTTAATTAATTTTGTTAAATTATATTTTACATCAATTTTATTTATAAAGATTTTATAAGATAATATAAAACACCATGCGCATGCTTTCTAATTTCTTTTTCATTTTTCTCGGAAAGAGAAACACTTGTCGTTAAATTAAAATTTAATTTAAAATAATGTGACAATTTTTTGAAAGATATTCATGTGAATTTTGAAGATTGTACGACGGGGATTGTACGACGCTTCAGCAACAATATACTTTAACAAAGGCAAGAATAACCTTAGCTCAGTAAATAGCCTCTCCTACTTGACGTTCCAAGAAGAGCGCGCATGCTCGAGCTTTTCGCGAAAGGCGGACCCGCGAAGCTTTTCATCGACCAATGTGCTTTCGTGGATGGCATAGGACGTCCTACGGCTTGCGCGTTACTTTCCTGAACGGCCATGCTATACGCGATGAAATCCCATAATTCATCCGCCGGGAAGCCCGGCTATCACCGATAAGCTCGCGGCGATCGAACTCGGCTTTCATTATCGTTTTATTTAAGCTCGTTGCGAGCCCGCTCGTAGTAGTCCAAAATAAATTTTAGGTCGCGATCGATGGCAAAACCCGGCGAGACTGCGAATCTTCTCGATACAATCGCGAGCGATTGCAATGAAGGATAAAAGCCGCGAGCGAACTCGACCGAGCAAAAAGCACGGGTTTCAATATTTCTGTCAGTCTTTCAAAAAGAGTATCGCATCACGCACAGTATAAAATTGTGTCATCCGAAACTGTCGGGTGAAAAGCCTATGGCACTATATGGTCTATGGGTTTTCAAGACAAACATTGCGAAAACCTTGCGCGTTGCCTCGTCGGAGCGTAAGTAAGTAGCAAGATAGCAAGTAGTAAATTGGTTCTCCTGACAACACACCGTTTGTTGCAATTTGTGCCTGCTATTATTATATCGAGAGCAATAAGCTACAACTTATAAACCACTCGTTACTATTTATAAACGGATCCGAAATTGGAGCACTGTCTCCATTGTTTCTCATTCCGGAGTTCTCTCCGAGATGCAAGCTAAATAAAACAATACAATCTATACTCTGTCCGAGAGAGAGAGGGAGAGAGAGAGAGAGAGAGAGAGAGAGTACTGTCATAGAAACTTGGCAAACAAAATTACACGTGCTTGATTAATATTAATGTTATAATGTAAGGGATTAGAATTAATTATTTATCACCGTATGACGGCACTTAACGAATGTGTTTCGTCATACGCTTTGCCCGCTCGAGAAAGAAAAATTAAACATTTCGAAACGCACGAATGAAATCACGTCGCGTTCCACATCTTTCTAGTCAATGACGCGTTTTATCACGTACGTGTACACGCAAGCGTGTACTACACACGTGAACACGTTGTCATTAAATAACTCATTTAACGTCTGCGTTACCCCCCGTAACAGCCTCCGAGAGCAGCACCTCTCATCAACCTTTTTGTTGAACGACGCGCTATTCTCATTCCATTTAAAAGATAAATATTTAACACAACAAAAGAGACGTGGCTCTCGAAGGATGAAAGGAGCGCGGCGCGCGGGTCCGAAACGAGAGAAATGTTAGCGTCGGTAGAATAGACAGGTGACTCAAAAAGTGAATGCATAGTAGCGGTACGTTGCCCGTCTCGGTATAGGTTACCGTGAATTATCAAGCCATTAATTCCAAATAAACGGAAAAGCACGTTCACCACGCGACTTTCACTATCTGTCCGCAGAGAGAACAGTGTGGAATTGTTAGTAACGGCTGGAGGATAACGTCTCGCAAGAGAGAAAGAACGAAGGATCTACTTATGTGTATGTTACGTAGAACGGTCGAATCGTCCGTTTAATGACAACTATTATGAAAAGAATCGCCATGGAATCATATGGACGTCTCATGGAAAATACTCGGTCGTTTTACAAATATTTTGAAAATTTTTATTTTTGTTTTCTTCTCTACGTAATCTCTATTACGATTAAACGTAAAACTCGGCCTGGCAAATCGGTGCCGCTTTGAGGGTACAAGTTTTCTCGAGCCACCGACGAAGGAACAATGAGATAACAGCGCTTTGTTCCTGGTGCGTGCCGGAGACGAGGTGGTGCATTCATCTCGAAGATCGGAGGAGACATTACGTTACAACCTCTGACCTACATAAGGAACGCTACGCTGCACTCGTTACAGGTGAATGCACTCGGCGTGGAACAGGCCGCTAAATCACGAGAGTGCATACGAAGAAAACGTAAATATACGCGGAGGAGCGAGATACGTCCAGCGATCTCCTCGAAAGCTTTTTTCTTTTTTTAATCTAATTTTGTATTCTGCGTCGCGAGGATCGACGATCGTCGCGGTCAGCGAGGGCCCTCGCGCGTAAGCACGTCCGGCAAGGGGGGGAAAAAAAGAGTTAAAGCGCGATTCAGCGCGATGCATCAAACTGAGAGGCGCGTAACAGGTATGCGAAGGCGGTTTTTCCGCGAGTGTGGAGGGGGGAGAGCCCCGCAGTCAAGGCAAAAGTAGGATAAACGTATCCACGTAAAGCGGCACGACTCTCCTCTTTTAGTCCTCGCGCTTTAAAGTCTTACCGGACTAGAGGACTTTCGAGTTGCAATTTCGGGTACGAAACTGAAATCGTCGACGGAACATTTCGGGTTTTTATTCGGCTCGCCCGCGCCGCGCGCCGCGCGGTTAGTCGCGTGGTCAGTTTGTTTAGTTCAGTCTACCGATATGAAGGGAGGGGGAAATGATTAAAAACGACCGCGAGGATGGGAGGTTAAGGATCTTTCGGAACATGCACTGGACATGTAAAAACCTCAATTCATAAGGCGTATCGCGAGGATGTCCCGCGCGTTGACGCCTACAAGCCACGCGCCGGACTTGACTCTCGACAGTCTCGACGCGCATTTATCGTCAATCTCAAATTTTGAGTGTTCTCTACCGCCAAACGATACGCGTCGCCCGCGCACGTAGGCACTATACTTTTTCTTCCGAATACGGGACGAGCGAACATTACCGGCTTTAGAGACAGTTGCAGGAGACAGGTGATACGAGTCGACTGAACACTAAACGAATGATACATTTAGCGCAAAATCGAGAGAGACTACTCTCTCGTTCTCTCGCCAAATAGAGCGACGCGAGACACTATAGCGATGCATCCTGGCAGCGCCGATCGGATCGGATCGGATCGGATCGGATCTCGAGCTTCCTCTCTCCCCCCCCTAAACACCCACCGAGGCGACGATGCGCCGCATGTTTCGCACGCGAATTCCACGAATTGCGTTCCATCGCGTCGCTTTCGATTCCAGCATCGGCGAACCGAGCTGACGGCGCGGTGCGGTGCGGCTCCTTTTAACTCGAAGGATGAAAACGCGCTCGCGTATATCCGGTGCGCGCGTTTAAGGTCAATGCACGCTTCGTGGCTCGATATTGATGGAGAGAACCATGGAGAACCGTGGAGAACCGTGGAGAACCGGGGCCGGGAGGAAGCACGGTGGGGTAAGCGCGATGCGCGATAACGGTGTCGGTGTCAAATTCGCGACATTCCGTAGCTGTCATCGCCGTATGCCGTATCGAACGCGCCGCTCTTTGATCCGCTCCGCGTTTACTGTTGCGAGCGACTCGCGGCTCGCGGCTCGCTCGAGCTGCGAGCCACGTTTAGAAGGATCTAGTACCGTTACGCGACACGCTCGAAAACGAGAGACGCTGCGCCGCGCGCCGCACGGCGCACGTCGCCGTCGCTCCGATCGTGCAGGCGGCCGCACCGCGCACGCAGTCCGAGCGACGTAATAAAAATTGACAGCGCGCGCTGGTCGCTGACCGCTGACCGCTGACGCTTTCGCGAAGCGCAAAAGGCGCGTGGAAAGAAAGGAAGGAAGGAAAACTCACCGAGAATCGCCTGGAGGGTCTGGTCGTCCCCGTCCCCGATGACATCCATGCCTCCGTGGTCGATGGTCGTCGAAGCCCGTAGCCGCTCTCCCGGACCCGATCAACGGGCCCCATTCCGCGACGTTCGTGCCGCGACGAGGTCTCGCACCGTCGCGACGTTCCGCATAGCCGCGCGATACCCGCGATGCCCGCCGCCGCGCCGCGCCGCGCCGCGCCGCGCCGCGCCGCAGCCGACCTGATCCTGCGCGAACTCGCTCCTCCTCTTCTTTCTTCCACTCCTCTCCTCCTCTCTTCCTTTCCTCCTTTTCTCCTTTCCTCCTTCGGGCGAGAATCGAGATCTCGCCTCACCTCGCTTCGCTTCTCACGCACTACTTCCTTCTCGCTCGCGCGCGATCCGACCGCGACCTATGGATAGGATGAATACCGATACGCGAACGCAACCACGCAACGCGGCACCATCGCGCGCGTCGGAATCGTCGGATACGTACGAATGTTGTACGATCGCGGTTTCGCGGGGTCCCCGGTCCAGACGAAACGCGCACACGCGTGACACGCGACACACACGAAACGACGCGCGCGTTCCGCTTTTACTCGCGGGAACGCGTAGCGCGAATAACGACGACGACGACGACTGCTCACTGCTCCTGCCTCCTGCCACCTGCCTCCTGCCTCCTGCCGCCGCGCCAGTACGGAGCTATTCCGCGAGTCGCTCGAGTCGCGGTAATCCCGTCAATCCCGTGTCGCGGACTAACGTAAGATCGGAGCCGGAGCCTCGCGCGCGTAGTGCGTACTCCACGATACCACGACTACCACGAGCACGAGCGCACACATATGTACGTGAAACCTGTTCGTGCGTGTTCCACGAGTCTTCACGCAGGGCCGTGTCTCGGCCTCTTGGCCTCTCGGCCCGAGCGAGATCCATCGCGATAATAAATGTACAGTCAAATTTCTTATTGTTAAATAATAATTTAATCTTGAGTAAATACTTTTCCATTCATCTTTTTTCCGCAACGCGAAAGTATCGTCCATGCGTGTTCTTTTAGCTGTGGATGAGATTTTACCTTCTGTCGAAGCGCTAATGGACAAATTACTTCAACAACTTGTAATAAATGTTGAGCCATCTTACACGACAATTTTAATTCTTCATAGAATCATTTTTTCTCTTTTATTAATTTAAGTTTCTAGATCGCGTGAAAATATCTTGCATCAAACGTGTATAATAAAAGTGCAATTGAATTACAAATAACTTATAATAGAATTAAGTTATAAAATTCATATAATAAAACTTGTGTGCTAAACATTTATATTTTTACATTTTATTATTATTTAACATAAATGCGAAAAGAAGTGTTTTTCCGATAAAGACACTGCGGTAATTCTCTCGGCTCTGTATCAAATAATTCCAAAGAGTAATGAGGTACACACTTTATATCCACTATATTTCGTTTAAATCGGAATAAAATTACCAAGTTTACCAGGGACAATGTTATCCAGTACACAAGTACACAACACAAGAGGATTTAAGGCTCAGTCACAATGAGAAAAATAAGGAATAAGATAAAGGAATAAGGAATAAGGCATGTTGCATCTCACTTTAATGTACATGTACCGAAGTGAGATGCGACATTCCCTTATTCCTTATTCCTTTATCTTATTCCTTATTTTTCTCATTGTGACTGAGCCCTTAGAGGATTGCTCGAGCTGATCGACTGTGGTCATTGTGGAGTGTGGTTCGCATTCCTTCGCAAGTACGTACGTGTTTGTTTATCTTCCAACTTCCAAGAATCGTCTCGCCGCGCCGCGCCGGCTCGCCAAGAACAAGAGTGAGACAGTGAGACAAAAACAAAAGCGAGACGGAACAACTTTTTTACGAAACGGACTATTTTGGCATTTTCGGCTATCGACGGGCCGACGCGACGCGACTCACGCGACGGCTCGAGACTCGAAACTCGGTCGCTCCGGAAATTGGAGAGGATAAGTCGCGATCTTTCAACGGAGATATAAAACGCTGTTTATCGAAATTCCTCAAGTCGCGAGTCGCTTACGGATAAACATTGTCAGCGCGTCTACAACTCTATACCTACAGTCTATACGTGCTGTGAGCTGTGAGCTGTGAGCTGTGAGCTGTGAGGCAAACACGGCCCTGGTCGCGCTCGGCTTAGCTCGGCAGCGCTCGGTCACGTGATCGGGTTTAGTCTCGTTCGAATGGTCGCCCGCGCGAGCGGCACGGCCGTGGCGGAGCGTCGCCGTCGACGTTGCGCGGTCGTTTCGGGATTTCACGCGCGACGTGTCACGGTGTCACCGGGTCCGGGATTTCGGCGAACGGACGAACGGAGCGTGTGCGACAAGAGTCCCGGTCGCGACAACGCGTCTAATGCGAATACGGAAGTGCCCTGTGTGAGATGCACGAGATGAACGGAGTAAGATGGCCACGACGCCGACCGCCGACGGCCGACGGCCGACGGCTGCAAGACGAACGACGAAGCGCCACGGCGCGCGGCGCCGACGTCGCCGACTGCACAGTGCTCGGATCTCGGACGAGTGTTGATCTGCTGATGCTGATCGACGACGCGGCGATGACGATTCTACGGATTCTACCCACCATACTTTCGATGGACCGATGGAGGCTGCTTCGACAACTTCCTAATATCGGTGAGTACGAGACGCGAAACTTTTAAGCAGCACGATTATCAGACGCGTCGCATCACTCGCATCTCACATTGTTTCGAGACGATAATGCGTATCATGCCGCTTTGCGTTTTGCGAATTATCTTCTTCCGGCATTAACGGCCATTCCAATCTTTTAGCCGTGACACAATTAAATAGAACTGCCGGTTTTCTCGAAATTTCCGAAATTCGAGATGCCAATGCGCCACAATAACGACGTCTCGCGAATCGCGTCCAAGTGTCTTATGCCTATATTAAACGGTACAATACGATAAACGACGATGTTGTGAACTAGCTGCAAAAATTTGAATTGTAATCTTTTCAAAGTTTGCTCGTCCTTACCGCCAGAGTTGTCAATTAAAATTATATCTATATTTGTTGTATATATATATTTTCAATTAATTTCTCTCTTCTTTTTGGATTAATTTACTTCGGCTAAAGGGTCAAGAGAGAGAGTTAATGAGTTTTTTCAATTCAACAATCTCAACGAAATACGCGATACGGTATTTTCGATGCGCATAAATGCGCGTAAATGCAATTGCCGGCATATTTTCGGTAAACCGTGGAAAACTATGAAGGGCCGCGATGTCGGAAATTTAATGCATATATCTACGTGTGGACACTATAAACATTTATTACACCATATAAGTACAATTGAACACCGAGGGGTTGCTAAATTATTGTTATTACTTTTGTTATGTATCATTGTTACATTATTATTGTTATCGTTTATTATCATTGCCTATTACATTTATGCCAAGTCCCTTGCGACTTTTGGCGCGTTCATAAATAATATACTTTGTCTCCTTTAAAACAATACGTACTCTCTTAAATACATAATTCTTCTCTCTCTCTCTCTCTCTCTCTCTCTCTCTCTCTCTCTCTCTCTCTCTCTCTCTCTCTCTCTCTTCTCTCTCTCTCTCTCTCTCTCTCTCTCTCTCTCTCTCTCTCTCTCTCTTTGTACAATCTATGTACACGTAGTATGCACACCCACATCTTGTATACTCTATGCGCGCGTATACATAAATATACATACGTTTTTCGAGGCATTTAAATTAATGATACCGAACGAAAAATAAGCGATAAGCGATAATTATGCGGATATAAGTATATCGAAGGATTTCATTTTCTTTACTTGCGCGCACGTGTGAAACCGCTCTATGTTTTTGTGTGCACGCAAAAACCAGATACTCATCTCCGTACCGTTTAGATTTTCATTTATCCAGACTCAAGTTGAGACGATGAAACTGGATGCAAAATGAGTTAGTCGGTAACGCCTCAAAATACATGTAATACACGTATACGCCACGAATTTCGCATTATTTCGGCATTATTCGAGCGACATTCTGACATGACTATCGAGAACTTTATATATGTCGATTATCACTTTACTCTACTATCTATTAAATAGTCTAAAAAAGTATTAGCAGCCAAGAAAGATCATTTGCATTTAATCATTTAACGAAACGTTAACGCTGTAATAATTATTTATTGTCATGCAAATTCGCGGTAATAATTCAAACTCAAGTGTGTCGATTCGAATTTCTTGTATTAACTCATTCATATATTAAAATCGATAAATACATTATCGATTAAATATTAATTCTCACTTAAAATATATTATTACGCGAAGACATTTTCAAAATTAAATTTACATTTCTGATTTTTACGTAACTATTGACTGATATTGTATAACATTCAAGTTCTTTCTTTATACAATATTAGTTCATCGATGAGATACAAGATAAATAAAACAGATCCATTTTTTTACATAAGACAACAATACAAGGATTATGTTACAAATTTAGTTTTTTTATATAATAATATACTTTTTCTAGCTAGAATATAAATATGAATTTACTTCTAACTGCTAAAGATCTTTTATTAAGTTATATTACAAAATAAGTAATTATTATATTAAATCAGTCTCAATTTGATAAATAAACGAGTAAAATTGTTAGAGAGCGCAAATATACTCGTGTACATTTCCGAGCAACATGATTCAATATAATTAAGAATATTGGGCTGTTGCTCGTGTGTGGATACGTACAAGTATATTCGCTATAACAACGTTGCATTCGGCTCGTATTACTCTATCAAATTGACTCTTATTCAGATTTTTTTTATCAAGCCATTCCCTCTTTTGCTTCTAAATCATATTGTACTATCCGTGTTCAGTCTTACAATTAGTCGGTCAGATAAAAGCAACAAATCATAAAGGGTTAAATTATTTTAAAATCAAATAGGAACACTAAAAATATAAGACAATACCTAGTCGATTTGGGTCCCATAAATTAGTAATTGTTTTAACAATTATTCGCGCGTGTGTGTACGTGTGTATATATACATATACTAGCTTGATACACCCGTGCTTCGCTACGGTATCCGTGAAACACGTTTTACCCCTTTTCATCCCGTTAGGGGTCGAATTTCTAAAAATCCCTTCTTAGTGGGTGCTTACGTCATGAGAGGAATACACTACCCGTATTTCATGTTTCTAGGTTCAGGGGTTTGGGCTGGGCATTGATGAGTCAGTCAGTCAGTCAGGACATTTGTCTTTATATATATAGATATGTATATACACACACGCACATATAATTTCACATTTAGCTCACATTTAACATTATACATCATTAAAGTAATTACGCGCTTAACTTTAGCTCTTACACGTTGGAACAGTTCAGTAAATTTTGTCATGTGTCTACTCCATCGTGATGCGTCGATAATAGTGAAGAATATCGTATTAGTATCAGTATTAGTATCAGTTACATTAGCATAGTCGCGAAACCGTTTCTACACATTTTTGTATATTTAAAATTTTATTAGAACTTATCAACTATTCCCTAACGCACGAGGAATGTGTAGATAATTAAATCCCAAGTTTAGTATCTGATCTTTAGATATAAATTTTATGATACGAATCGCGAATACATTATCGCCGTGTTTAGAGATTATTTCTAATTTGTAACTTATATAAAATAATATAATCTTGGTTTTTAAGCGTACGTGCCGCACGATTCATATATCGCGCGTTATTATAAACATAAATACTCTTTTCATTAAGCTATTTATGATACCTCAGTTTTAAAAAGCACCTGCTTAGAAAATGCACTCCGACGGTGAACCCTTTTTTTACCTCTTGAGCTCTGTGATTGATATCAATTGTCAACGATTTGTCATGGCAGTAGAAAATGGCAGCTTATTAAACGAGTTTTAACTCGTTCGAATATTGAGATAAAGATGAGAGAGCGTCGGTTCACAGGCTAACATTGAGATTCGTTAGAAATTTGTTTCTTTTTTTGTCTTTTTCTTTTGCGGTAAGCATATAGCCCTGTACGAAGTGACATTCTCTTAGGCAATAATAAAGCCTCGTTTCACGAAAGAATAAGCGAAAGAAATTCCTATAGTAGCAGTATGTCCATTCAATCGCTCGAAGTCGACGGTTTGCTGTCTAGTGTTTGCTCGAAAAGATAAAGTGCTCTATGAATAAATTCATATTGTTCAGCCGTTTGTACCATTCCTCCTCTATCGTATCTAAAATATTAAAAAGTACTTGTATTTTGTATATTCCTGACAACGGGATCCATGTAAGATTACATATATATTCCGAGCTTATTATTGCCTTACCTCATCTGGCACAAAATACCCAGTACATCGACATTTCCGTCTCTTAGAAGTTGAATCATTCCTATTCCTATCGCTATAAAACAGCCAGTTCGTCCTATACCTGCGCTGCAGTGGACGACCACTGGTCTTGGTAAAGCGTTTACCTCCGCGGCCATACTAACGAGCGCATCCGCAGTTTGAGGTACGGCATGGTCCGGCCATGAATCATACCTATTGATTTAATTCACAATTCAATATACGCAAATTTAGTACATTATATATATATATTTAGTAAATATATAAATAAAGATCGAGCACAAAATAAATAGCACAGTAATTACCAATAGTGCTGCAAATGTCTTCTCTCTCTTTCGTGCCGGATCTCCATGGTTCTGACGGTATATCCGTTTCTCGTATCGGTATAGTTAACGATAATTGTAAAAGATCCAGCTTGTATGCGATTATTCACGTCAAACGGAAAATACGCCTCGCATTTTGGTTTGGACGCTTCGTACAGTCTAGTTATCATGACGATCGCAGGAACTTTTTCTGCCCAGATCATTTCCCAGAAATCTGCTATCGTGTTAGCTAATGGTCCCTGTGTCGCGATGTATCTAGCACTTTCGCCGTCGTATCCCTGTAAATTCGTTTTCTGTTGTAGCTTATAATTCATGCAACTTGATAATAAAAGGTGCCTACTGCCTATGTATATCCCAAGTTTTCAGGCATCATTCTTACTATTACACACAAAATTACTATTTACATACTCGGATGTAGTTAGCGTTTATGTAACCGGCTAGCGGATCGTCGGAGCAACCTGGTAGAACCACTCTGGTTTGTAGATTGGGTAAAACAGAGCTGTATCGATTCTTCACTCCCGAGCCACAAATGTCCACCTTTTCCGGTAGATTTAATGGCACCTCCCAAAATTCTTTGAGCAACGTTCCCGTACCTTCGACAAACTTTTTCAATTGTGCTCTCGACAATACATTTCCTGCACTTAACAAAAACTCTTCCGTTGTACATTCTCGGGTAGGAGTAACCATATGTGGCGGACTTTCGGGAGCTGGTGCCAATTCTATGGTTAAACTTGTGCTCGAACCACGTCTCTCCAACAATCCCTTTGCTTTTATACGTATCGCTTCCGGTTTACGTTCGGGTGTTGCCAAAGACTTGTAACGTAATACGAAGATTGTTTCCAATACGATAATTTAATATTTGCTATTACAGATCTACGCGTCGGTAGATTCTCTTACCTCGGGTAAAGAGGTCTGAGGAACTGGTCGTACCGGATACTTGGGTGCAGATTGCTTGGCGAATGCTTCGTGAACCCATTTAGCTTCCACAGATTCTTTTGTATCTTTAGTTGATTTGTCTGGCTGACAAATGGCACCTTCCTCGACCAGACCGTGCCGATCGCCATTTTCGTTATCTTTTTCACGCGACATTTGTTTTCGTAGCCATAACAAGATCTGTTAGAAAGTGCTTATTATTATACAATCCTGTCATACAGTGTTATACATGAGTAAATTATTTGATGATATATGTATAAAATCAATTGAATTTCATAAATCTATAAAGCTTTTAAAATAGTCACTTGTTTTTAGAAAAAAGAAGGGAATGAGTTTTCTATTATTTCTATATCGTAAAGAAATGTGATGCTTACTAGGAATGTGAAAAGAATAGTGCCAGCGATTGCACAAAGCGCTACAAAGTAAGGCAAATGCCAATCTAGCCATGATAAAGTTGTCCTGGAATGTACTTCCTTGTCTGTCTGACTACTGAGTTGGGCCACTTGGAGATCCATTCCAGCATCATCCAGTCCTGTCACGGACTGCCGGATTCTGTATTAAAAATACTTTGAGACAAAGAATAAATCTTAATATTTCGTGAAACATTACCGGGATATCATTACAGCTGGTATTGTGATTTTTTGCACAACACGTAAGCGTTACCTGTGATGGGATCTCGTAGGCATTCCCTTCGTAGAGGGCGATAAGGAGATTGGCACTAGTGTATCCTTATGCCACTTTTGTTCAGTGATTAGATAAAACTTTTCCAGAGGATTTATATTATCGCTATGGCTGATTGTTGCATCATAATAATTAATATCATTTGCATGATGATGAGTCAAGGAAACACTTGTACCATCTACAATAAAAACAATATTGCATAAACTAAAATTGCACACACAGACTGTAACGTAACTAGAAGCTTTGCGATTTTATGAAGTAAGTATATTGTATACAAAATTTGCTCATAGTACATATTTTATTATATTTTGTCATTTTTAACAAAATGGCAAAAATTTAACGTATAATGACTTTAGTCGCAACAAACACAACGCAATTTCGACTAATAGGTAACGTAGAATGAAAGAGAAAAGTTTTTATTCTGCGTTGCGTTAACAAGAAGTGAAAATAATTCGTTAAGTCTAATGAACGATAAAAAGAGAATCGTGAAATGAAAGCAGAGAGATACTGGAGACAGATGCAACGGATGGGAAATGGGATAGGGACACGAAACAGATGTAAAATCGTCCATTTGTCATTAGTCAGCCATGAATTGCAATACGCGTATATATACGGGTGACACGCACGCACGTACACTATCCCGAAGTCGGAGCATCGTGACTAAATCACATCCTGTTTTCTCGTTGATGTAATAATAGCGAGCGGATATGCACGGTGTTTGCGAATGAATGAGCGAGCGGGTGAGCGAACGAAAGACAAGAATTAGTTTTCACACTGATGTTTGATCGATACCTTTTGTCAGCAGCACATAGGACAATAGTGTGAGCAGCGTACGATTGACATGTGACGTACGGGCACGATGCTCCGAGAATGGGGGTCGTGTGTACGGCGATACGGCCATATTGCGACGGTGTCGAAACCAGGCAAACTCCTTGTCGGAACTACCCGAGAGACGCACCGTTTCATATGCCTTGACCCGGCGCTTCGGTTCTATTCATAGTGCTTCACGATCGTTTCGCATTCCTCTCGTTCTCTCGTATAGTATGTTGGGAGTAAGCGACGGCCAATAGGAACGGCGACGGCCTCGTCGGCCCATTGGCACCGACCAACCGCGACGTGAATGTACGCTTGTACCGTGTTATTCACGGGTGGGAGTTGGCGTGAATGAAAGCGGAGCACGTGCGATTAATGACAGTAATGTCACATTCGGAAACGAGTTTTACGTTTATCCGATGCTCGAGTAGACGTTGCTTCTCCTCCGAATAGTTGATTTGGAGGAGCAAAGCCCTCTACGTACAGCCCGCATCGTGGAAAGAAACGAAAAGCGGATCGTTATCCCGGTGCCGTACGAATTGTCATCGCGTTCAATGAATCACATTCCTTTTCAAACTTGTCGCAATATCGTGAGCGATCCATTTTAATCTCTCCGCGCGATTATCCAAAACGGTTGCTCAAAAAGATTTAACTTCAAATCAAGATTGTCTTCTCTCTTTCATTTCTTTTAACAACTAGTTCTAGGAATAATTAGAATGTAGAAAATCAAAATGGGCAACGTCTGATACATTGCTTAAGATTTTCGAACATTCGAATTGGTTCGTGTAAATAGAAATTACCGTGTAATAAATAATACCGTGTAATAAAATAGCATCCTCGCATCGGTTCACGGTCGTACTCGATTAGCAATTAAAATTTTAAATATCTTTTATTACTTGAAAAATTCTTTCTGAAATCACCACGTGTATATTCTCTTATTTTTCATTATCTAAGATTTGTTAATTAAAACTCAAATATCAGCAGTTTATTAATTGATTTCAAGGATAGCAAAACATCCTCGAATATATTTCCAAACTTTTTACGTACGCGTTTCTCAAGAATGTAAGTGATGATTCACGAAACCGGATGTCCATATTTGCCGTTTACGCTTTTGCTCAAGATCACATTCATTCCTCTATAAATCTGCATTATTTGCGTTTTATTTTTGTATCCCTCTTTGATATCTCTTTAACTCAATTTCGTGACGCGATTAAATTATAAGTAACAAATTAATATAATTTCTAATTTGATATTATTTCGACGAATCTTTTTTACAGACAAACGACGAAACTTGATACTTTTTACTTACCGACTATAGTACGATAACGGCAATCGTCATTGATCATTGTTGTAGTAGCTAAAAAAATCAATAAGCACTCCGGAACTAAATGTTCGACTTGACGTGCCTCGATTTCACACTAACGTAAATAAACCGCTTCGTCGTTTCGAGATAAAAGAGAATACATCTTATAACTTGTCGAAAAATTAAAAACGATTGAAATATCTCTATACCATTTAGTAAAGCCGACCAGAAAAACGAGAAAAATCTCGATTACTGCCTGAAGCTCACGCGTTTGCGATTCATATTGTGAATAAGACCAAAAAAGTACTTTCTAAACACGAGAATTAAAAAATCTAGTATACGGCAACGTACTCCCGAGCGACGAAAAAGCTTGCACGAATGTCAGAGCAGCCCTCGCGCTGCCGACTGATTTGATCCCCATTCATCCTTCCACAGGAAGCTTACGAGTTTTCGTGGGGCGCACGCACCCGGGGATATATACGCACTTGCGTAAAATTGCGTTACGACGATTGGTCGAAGGAAGGAAACTCGAATGCTTTTTTATCATTTTTCTTAACGATCAAATAACAAAATTTTCTGGACAACAATTTTTTATATCGCTAAGTCGATATATGTATGATAATTTTTAACATAAAATAATCGTGTATAAAAGATATATAGTTTGATTTGTTCTTGATAAAAAATAGCGTCTTTTTGGTTCGATAAACAGCTACGTTTTACGCGCAATTTATGTACGAAAAGAATACATGCCATCGAGTCGATTCTGATTTCAGAGTTTGTAATCTTGTCGTGATATATAGGAATAATTAAATTAATCATTTTATTGTAGATACAATATCGTAAAAATATGGTCTCTCGTAAAGTCGCAACATGTATTACTAACGGATATAAGTCTAATAACTGCGGTATCATGTACTTAATGATTGTAAACTCGATACGGATATATTTTGCATTAACGTAATTGATTATTCGATTACTCGATCCATGTTGAGTCTTGTCGTTTGCGATTATTATTAACAATAAGATGTTTTCACACATAGAGTGAAGCTTTTACAGTTACTTTTATTCGATACACGAATTGTTTGACTTTTGCGAGAAAGCCGATAATCATAAACATGTGATATATTCGACATAGAACTCAGTGCATAATGATATTGCGCAAAACTTGTACGGAAACGCTTTTAAATGGTAACGTCGAAACACACATGCACTCTCGCATTTGCGTTGGTCATGTACCTTGCCGAGGGCGAGTGAGAAGGTCCTTTTCCTCCTTTCTAGGTGGTCTGTCACGTCTCGTTAAGATATTGTCTCGTTCGACGGCATCACCCTGCGCACATCGACATCGCGGTGGATGACAAAATACGATACGTAGCTTCGCAGATAAATTGCGCGACTGCGTCGGAACGGACTCGCGTCGAGCGCATCTGAATGGCGTCTGAACGGATTGCAAAATGACGGCCAACTGCATTCACCTCTTTCGCGCTGACCGCGAAGGGGGTGGCGAGGGGATGGAGTGCAGCAGACGCGCGCATTCGTGACACGGATACGATTCACCGAGCCACCCTTCCCTCTGTAGCGGTACGTGGCCTCGCCCCTCGTCGTACGTACCACCGCGGCACCCAACGATATACCCCTTGATAAACGGCGCTGGAACGGATACGATCCACCGACAAGAGTTTTAAACGCTACAACCGCCGAATTTTCTTCGAGATTGTTAAAATTACAGAATTGCGCAACATTGATTTAATCTCGCTTGTTCGAAATGCTAATTTAAAGTTTTGCGATGAAAGTATATATAAATTTATGTTTCGATTGAAATTCGTGAAAAAAACTTCGGAAACAGGACAAAATTCTCCATTTGCTGTTCTAACGTTAATTCGCCTTCCCTTCCAACTCGTTCAATCGTCGAATTCTCGTAAGTCTAAATTTTTGCTTTTATTATTATGTGCATCAATTACCTATATTCTCTGCTTTATGAGCTTAAGCCGACCGATATTTAATATGTTCCCTGCTGTTATTTATCATACTTGCTGCCTGTTTGTTATATTTTCGTTATCTCTATTTTCCTTCAAACGTCCACCGAAATGCAATCGAAAGAGAAGAGGAGACAAAAAGAGAATGATAGAGGGTGGCAAGGTTAAGTAAGAGCAAAGAGTAGGGAGCGTTGAATGAGAACTTCTAGGTCGATGAGAGGGTGTAGAGGGAGGGAGACAAATCGGCCTTCGTAACTCGGGAGGGTGAAGAAAGGAGACAGAATGTAGGCTAGTCTCGTTGGCGAACAGCGTCCCCAATCGATACGCACGCAGCAAACTTCTACGCCCTTTCGTTCTGTCAATCTTTTATTTTATTACATTTTATTACAGTTAATTGACAAATATGTAATTTCACGAACAAGCTAACAAAAGAGAGAGAGAGAGAGAGAGAGAGAGAGAGAGAGAGAGAGAGAGAGAGAGAGAGAGAGAGAGAGAGAGAGAGAGAGAGAGAGAGAGAGAGAGAGAGAGAGAGAGAGAGAGAGAGAGAGAGAGAGAGAGAGAGAGTCAGAACGAGAGTCTTACACTACACTTTTCGTTGCAATTAATGAAAATAATTAGAATTGGACACGTATACCTAACGTTACACGTTAGATAAATAATCCATAAACATGATAATGATATTAATCTTACACACGTGACACACAGATTTAACAATGAATATGCAGGATATAATAGAAGTTGATGCTTTTCTAGTAAGAAAACGTTTAAAGTTATTAATAGTTTTATTGATAGAATTATAAAATGTCAATTCAATTTAGTCTTAATTTGTTTTCCATTTTTAATATTTTTACTATTGACACACCCACACATACAACGTATCAATATTTTTATGTTCGTGATATAGTAATAGTAGCGTGATTATTCGTAACAGTTTATCTAATCAAATCCAATGACTGCACACGAGAATGAAATTTTTTAATTACTTTAATCGACCAACACGTCATATCCGTTTCCGGTGGGATACACGACAGAGAGCTCGGCCTTGATAGTATTCTTGGAGATTTACTCCTTACAGAAATCACATTTCATATAGCATTGTCTGTATGCATCAGATATTACACAGATCTATCAGTTCTATATATTTACTGTATATGTAAAACTTGTTTAACGGAGAGAAATAAAACGTCGCGAGCAAAGACGTGAAAAGCGCAATTTTCCAAGTGTCGCTTTTATATACATATAGACGTCGTTTAAATTAATCCGTTTTGCTGAGGAATAGATGTTTTTTTTTTTACAGACAGAGGGTGTTGAAAGATCGTAGACAGCTACGTTATATCCGGTTTCCGGTAGTTAAGCTACAGAAAACAGAAGTCTTCGATATACGATATACGTCTCGTTTAAGCAGATAATCAATGATTCAAGGGAAAAAAAACTCGAAACACACATGTAATCGCGAGATAAGCGAAAAGGAGACCTACGCCTACGCAAGTCTCGATTTACGTATTCAATGTATTTTTAACATTAACAAAACATCCTATTTCCCTACTTCACGCGTTTTTTTTCCATTATGTATTAATCGTAGTACTGTTGTGTTAATCTATCGCAACAATGTTTGGCTAAATTAAATGAGATATCTTCTCGTGCATTAATTTTTAACAACAGATTCTTTGATAATCAGTTGTGCCTTAGCGAAAATATCGAAAATGATTATCATTTATCAAAGTTTTCCAATTTGTATTAGCATTATACTATCTTCGTAACTGAGTCTAAAATTAAGATTCTATTAAGGTAAACTCCGCTTGATATAAATAAACTGATGAAAAAGTAAAAGTTCTGTTATTTATTCGATTAAAGTTCAGTTTGCGAGAAAGCAAATACAATATCGCTTATAATTCGAAAATTATTTGTATTTCGACATTTTGCTGTGAAATAATCAAGAAGACCTTTTGGTCTTTTTATTTGGGGTATCCTGTATTCACGTATATTGTATTAAAACAGAAATCAGAAGGTCTCATGATAAGATTATTTGTATAATAGCAGTTCTCTTTTCGTCATCGCGATGAGATTTCTTCGCGTGGAGCAACGAAGAAAAACAGACACGAAGCGAGTATCCATATCCTTTTGCTGGATAAAGAGAAACGTCAAAGCCGCGCATACGCAATGCGAATACCCGTGTAACCTTCAATGGGCTGCCTACCCATTCGCATCCGCTCGTAGGGATTCAGCTCTTCCATTGAGCAGCAACTTGGCTGCTTCCGCTTTCCGTTCATGCGTTTGTCTCGTCTTTTTTTTCCCCTCTTTTTCCCTCTTCTATCCCATGTTTTCTCGATCGTTTTTCTCTCTCAGATATACGAGTCGGGCACAAGCTCCGACGACCCGATTCGATGAACGATTATTACACAAAGAGCCTAGAATTCGGTATTCATCCATGTCGCACATTGCTATTAATGTGCTTATCGGGGGAGATATTGATCGAGTCCCGGTTTTTCAATGAACTGTACTGCCGTTGCTGGCGGCAGTACAAGGGACAAGGCGATACGCGACCCAGAGCCGTCCACGGCGACCTACTTTGAGGCTGTGACGTTGAACGGTCCATTCACCTTGCAACTCGTTCAGAAATCAAAGCACGTGCCATTATTGGCTACTTATGAATACGCGGCAGGACAATTTCTAAAAAAAAAAAAACATCTTGAATGTATGTATACCGTGAAATATTCAACGTCAAATATATCTGCTCGCGTTATTTTTTTTGCTCGACATTCGACGTAAAGAAAAGTAAAAATAAGACACAAATGTTTACGAGAGTACTTCGCGTTTATTATTAAATTATTCTGCTCGTACTGCTTTGTGTAAATGTCAATCTGTGGGTCGTTAAAGCTTTGTTCGTTTTTCCTTATATCGTTAGGAAAACGCGACGGAGCTAAAATTAGATTTTTGCCTCTTGAATAACTTTTGTCTGGAAAATGCACTAAAAAAGCGAAATTTTTTTTAACATGCTAATGTCAAACATCGATGTTAAATATTCTCAATTTAACCAAAGATTTTGGAGCAACCTGATTTTAAGAGCGATACGTTGATAAAATTAGACTCGATTTTTAATCACAGATTTATTATGATCTTAAATTGGATTATCGAGATACTTATAATTAGTCTTATTATAATTAGCACTTTTTGTTGATTGCATTATTTGTAGCATCGTTTAAAAAGCACGCATGTATTTCGTAATTTAGAGCGTATTTTTTAGAATGAGAAATATCTTTTCGCGAAAATATCAGCACAGGGGGGAGAGGGTAGCTTGTCCCAGTAACCTAGTTTATCCCTGGGGGTTGAATAAACGGAGTTGAGGCTAGATGACGTCATTCTTGACCCCATTTCCGGTTTCCCGGTGCAACCAGTTATCCAGCTCCGTGTCCCGTTGACCCGAAATTTCTCATGAATTGAAGGACATTCGTTCACAACGAGTCGATCTGCCGTGCATGAATGAATTTTCCGCTTCAGCATCATTATTACCTCGAGGTGAAAAAAAGAGCTCCCGCTTAAAGTGATGACTAATTGAATCACATACCTCTCATACGTAAAGCGATGTCTTTCACCAATCACCATGAAAATTTGTACGATTGTCTTCATTATATTCGTTATAACTAATGGATATGCGCACTTAAAAGACTTTGAAGAACTCTCTAGAGATTCCAAATGCCTGATCAAGATAACGTACATGGTCGTAAATTAATAAATTATTAGCTTACTGAAATACTTGCATCTTCTCCAGACATTTCTCAATCCCGCGAGATTGAAATCAGTGATTGAGATCCGAGTTGAGATCTAAATCTTTGAAAACTTTTCCATTTTTTTTTAACACAGAAGATTAGATCCGATATATAGAGGAGAAAGTATTATGGCATCCTATTTTGTTTTTAATACTCTACAAGCCGATATTATATTACAATCTTGTTTTTATTTCCACGTTTCCATAATATCTCTGCAACGTTGCACTGCGATTTGCAAGATTGCAACGTTGCTGTAAGTTTTCATAAATAATTGTATCTTACGGTACGCTTGAACAATTTTGTTTTTGCTTTAATCTACTTATATAATTGCCCTGACCTTCGGGTGACAACAAGCCGACAATCACTCTACATGTATCAGTCTTGCGCAATCACTCGGGATTTGATAAAACATTAGTGTTATCGGTTAAAGGTGTAAGTTTACGACTTAATGTCGTCAACTTATAAATATCGGATGATGACGGCCGGATTTCTTAGTGTTCTCGAATAAGACGACTCAAGCGGATAGAAATTGCACGATGGAATATTTGAGCTTCAATTCGTCAAGCAAATCGCTTACTTTAAAAAAACGGGATATTCTTCCTAAACCAGCGGCAAACGAGGTCCGAATTAAAGTCGAGTATTCTGGAATTTGTGGAACGGATCTCCATATTTTGGAAGTATGTTACCATTATAAAAATATGTCACTTTTATTATCGTATAATTGTAGAATGTAAAAAATTACAATTATTTTAAATAGTTGGTAAAATTTTATAAATATTTAAATACGTCATTTTGTTTCGAATAAATGTGATATCGCTCATTCGTATGATATAAAAATATTTTATTATTACAAGTTAGACAAAAATTATAAAAATCATAGACTTCATTATTTAAATTACTCGGAAATTATTTGGAAAAATATTGAAAATTAATAGAAGATAATATACATATTTCATGTCATAATCAGCGACTGTTGATTTCATTACAGTTTGATAATCACACTTTTATTTGAACTAATGTGATCCATGATAAAAGTTAAATAAAACTTTGTTGATTGCTTATATTGTGATATCATCTGACACACGATTATATACGTACATATACACATGTCGATATACATGTATATCGACATACTCTTCGATCTCTTAAAATAACGTCTTGTAGGGAAGCTTTCCATGTAAAGAAGATGGACCTCTGACTCTTGGACACGAGTTTGTAGGTACTATCGATGAACTCGGATCAGAAGTGACTATTTATAAAATTGGTCAACGTGTCGCTGTCGATCCTAACAGTGGATGCAATAAATGCGATAATTGTCACAGTGCGAATTATCATTTTTGTATCCACGGTGGTATAAATAATACTATAGGAATTTTTAGAGATGGTGGATGGGCTACGCACGCTGTTGTTCCAGAAACACAGGTATGCGGCACATACAGAATGCCCAAGAAAGCTTGGATGTACGATTTTTCGACTAATTTTATTCTTTTTTTTAGCAAAAATATCTAAATATTAATAATTTTTGTGATACAAAAAAATAACAAAAAAATTGTTCGCGGATTAAATTTCAGAAAGTCGCGAGTAAATAACAAGACTATTGTAATTAATTTCAAATAAAGTTTATTTTAATAGAATTTTAATTTAAGAATATAAAAACATGTAAAAATTGAAATGTTGTAATATGAATAATGATGTTACTCGATATTTTTACTGAGAAAAAGTCGATTCTATAGATTGGCCAAAGAGATATATTCGTCATTAATATAAGACATCTCTTTGAAGCCCCATTTTTACCATTTTCTCGTTTGAACTATTCTCGCGTTGTGATATCCGTATCGCTCGCATGATATAAATAATATTATCGGTATTTATGATAGGTATACTTAATCCCGGATGAAATTGAAATGCGCCACGCAGTGCTTAGTGAGCCGTTGTCATGCATGGCTCACGGCTGGGACAAAATCAATCCTGTAAATATAGGAAGCAAGGTTCTCGTAATAGGCGCCGGTATCATAGGTTTATTGTGGGCCTCTCTATTTCATTTGCACGGTCTCAGAAAAACTGTCACTATCAGTGAACCGCAACAAAAACGAAAAAATCTTGCCTCTAATCTTGGTAATATAAATAATATTGAAAAATTTGGAAAAGCGCTCTCTCTCTCTCTCTCTCTCTCTCTCTCTCTCTCTAACGGCAATATATTTATATGTAAATAGGTCTCGATTATAAAGTTAAAAGTCCGACGGAATTGAAAGAAGATTTTGACTTAGCTGTGGATTGCAGCGGCAGTGCTCCAGCCATGGAATTGGCCATGTCTTTGCTAAATCCCGGTGGTCGTTTATGTGTATTCGGTGTTGCTAATCCAAAAGCAAAACTATCGATTGAACCATTTCAGGTAAACGTCCCACTCAGGTATGGTTGAGAGTTATAAAGTTTCGATATTCTCTTACTAAAATTTATAATTATTGTGCAGATTTACAAAAAGGAGTTGAGCATTATAGGCGTGATTATAAATCCCTACTGTTTTCCTAAAGGATTAGCTTTGGTGCAATCGTTGTCTGAAAGACATCTTGATTACAATAAATTAGGAATCAAGATATATTCTTTGTCCCAATATAAAGAAGCTCTCGATGCATTGAAGAAGGGAGACACAAGCAAGGCTGTTTTCATGTTTTGAAACAAAGTTTTTGCATGTATATATGTAACAAAAAAAAGACAAGGAATATTTTCTTTTTATAAAATTTTATTGCTTGTTCCATACATAAATTTGGCTGAATATGTAAATGCATGGAGTTTTAAGTAATAAAATGCGATATCGTAGTACAAACGAATACCTGTATAAAACTTTACCACTGATATTATATAGCCATGGTATATCTGACAATACACAATTGTTCACAACGTGTATAAATACTACAGTTATTATAAATATTACGAGTATCATGGCGCGTCGAGTTTCAAATACAAATTACAATATTAGCAAGTATAAAATTGGAAACTTGTAAAGAGTATATAAAAACTTGCTGAGATTCTTTTCATTAAGATCCTCGCTTCCTACTTTCTCTTATTATCAGGTTGTATAACATCTATGTGATACGCCTTGTTAAAAGAGATCGCGATTATAAATGTGCAGTAAGTAAGTAGAAATACGTGCTTGATAAAACGCATAAAGTGTTATATTACATACGTACACGTTATGCACGTACACGTTATGTGTCTTGTGTCTACATTGTACACATTTATAATTTTACTTCTAACATAAATTACATTTTTTTATATCACGAACAAGGCACTAACATCAACATTGTTTTCTTTGTTCATGACATTCCAAATTTTTTCGTTAACGGGGGCAGCTAGATAATTCTACAAATCTGTATTGTCGATTTGCAACTACTAATAACTATATAAGTAAGATAGATAATATTGTAATATGCTTTGTAACATCATTATTTTTTACTTCTCCGTCATCTATCAGTTGTATCGAAGCGAAGAAGTTCTCTTATGCTGTTTATACGCCGCGTTACATAACATTGTGTGTCATCATAAATGTGTACTGGAATGTTAGTTTGTATCTTTCCAACATTTGTATATCGTTGGTGTTTCTATTTGTAAGAGTACATATGAATTACTTTTTCTAGTAATTAAAATGTGCCAACAAGTACCATATCAGCGTGATAAAAAGTGATGCCTAATCCCCTTTTTGAGCAAAAATAAAAAATATGAAAAAAAATCAGATTCAATTTTCAGTCAGTGTGATCAGTAAAAAAAAACTTATTTTTTACTGATTACAAATATACTTTTATTGTATTATCATGAACCGTTTTCAATAAAATAATAAAAGTTGATTATTTCACAACTAAAATCCATTAAAGGCAATTTCGAACTTTGAATACGCCCAACGTAGTATTCGAAAATCGAATTCGATTTAGCGCACACACCTTCTCTCGCATTGCAGTGCAATGCGTAAACGTTCTCTTCGGGCCATGTTCGAAGCATCTTACTCAAAGAAACACGTTTACTATTGACAAATTAGGCAACTTAACTGGAACTTTGATCCACGATATCTCGGAAACTAGACGTCGTAATAGTTTATTTACAAATAATGATCTACTTTTGAACATCTTTTCAACGGTATCTTACTCAATTCAATTTTTGTTTTGCTTAAAAAGGGAATATTTGAGGGCCATTTTGGGCGTTACTCTTTATAAGAATCGTGTCATGCCCTCTTCTCTAACGTCCTGCGTTAATCATACTGATTGCGCCCTTGATTGCGTTTAAATAAAGTTAAAATTTCGATGTAAAAATTGAGCGGCTTTATCACGCGTATCATGTGAAGAAAAAAGGATCAGTCAAGATTAAAAAGAAAACAAATATGAATTGAATATAAAGATCCCAATATAAAAATCGCATTTGAATACCTATATACATAAAAAGTTCTAAAATTCTAAAAATGGGAGTATCGTAAATAGCCGAATGTGTAAATAATAATACTAAATTTCTATCAACAACTGCACTGTGGTGACGCAACGTGTCACGATATGCGCGTTTTTCATTAAACGAGATAAATTGGTCTGCTTGTAAATAACTATAAAAATAATTGCATGATACAAATGTAGAAAGTAAGTTAGTAAAACAGTAATTGAGGCCCTTACAGTTTAGGTTTTGGTTTTACAGCGTTATTGCAACAACAATAAAGCTGACGGTTGCATAGAGCCATTTCAAGAAGTCGTATCGACTTGCCGCTGCCCATTGAAGGCCCGGATAGTTAATATTTGGTGTAGAAATTTCTGTAAATATCAAACATATCTATGTATATAAAAAGAAATATATAGAAACTAATGCGAGGTCTACAATCGAACATGGATCTACAATCAAACAATATGATCGACGAATGTATCAAATGTTATGATCGATATCTAAGCTATCATTATTGCAAGAAAATATATAAAACATGACTTACCTCATTATCATTGTAATTAATAAAACTAGAACTACCAAAGGTCCGGAAGAAACTGGAACTACGCCAGTTCCATAATGAGCTTGACCACAAGCTGGCGGGCAAACAGGGATAATGGTTTCTGCGCAAACAAAAGAGGGAACAAATCTAATACATGCTAGCTACGAAAATAAAAATCGGCTGGCTAAGGAAAAGAAAACAAAGGATCGAAAGATAATAAATTTGACTAAGATATAGAGAGATACACATTGATATAAATTGAAGATTGAAATTCATAGTTGAAATAACATGATGAAAATGATGCATGATGCATGATTTCACTGTTATCATGCACAGTCAACATATTGATAAAAAATTTGTCTCCAATATAGTTAATTGTTCCAACTAGATTCCAACGTTATCTACAGCTACATACAATACACAGAAATACACGAGTCTTTTTTTCTTGTATTCTCTTACCGAAAAGTTCAACTTTCGTTTCAGCAGTACCCAGTTTGTTGGCTGCACGACATACATATTCTCCATATTGCCGTTTTTCAATAGTAATAACTCGAATCGTTGTGTCAGTATATTCATCCGCGGTTGCAAAATGTGATATGCTGTAATGCTGATTATTTGACAACTGTACGTCGTCTTTGAGCCAGATGATAGCTGGCGGAGGATATGCTTCTACGTGACACTCCAAATCCATATCGTATTGCAAAGCTTGTCCGAGTCGTGGCCTAGGAGCTGTGATTACCGGCGCGAATTCGACCTCCACGTTAATGTTACGTCTGGCACCGCGTCCAACGCCATTCTCAGCGATGCAATAATACGTTCCGCGATCCTCTTTCCGTATGAAAGATATTTTTAACGTGTTGCCACTGCAATATTTTTGGATTACATAATACATTGAAATATTGTTTGCCAAGTATTTAATAATAATAATTTAATTTAGTTGTCGTACCGATAGATCGATCCCCCGGTAGGCAAAATAGCATTGTTTTCTCTACGCCACGATATTCTTGGCGGCGGAAAGCCATTGGCGTAGCATTCCAATAGGACAGGTTGTCCCTCGCTAACTACCAGCGATTGGGTCGAGTTGTCGCTAATTATCGGTGGCCTACGGACTTGTAATTCCACTTCCGCGCTTATGAGATTGTTTACAGATATTTGTATTCTACATTGATAGTATCCGGCATCCGTTTCTTGTATGTCTTTAACCTAAAATGTGAGACGTATTAATCCCATATCATTAATGCTTTAAACTTAAACAACGAAGGTATCTCGGTTAGGAACATTCCAATGAAATCTTACCTGTAAGCTATAAGTGGTGGACGCTGTATCATACCTAAGGGCGAATCTACTGTCTCTGATTATCAACGCAGTGCCGGTAGAAAGTGCCACTTGCTCGTGTACGTTTTCTCTATTAACTTTTATCCACAAGACGGGATACTCTTGCGCGTACTGAACGGAGCACAGCAGTTCTACCGTTTCCCCGATATCCTTAATTTGTTCCTGCGATATATAAGATATTGTTGGAGTACGTTGAGCCGCAACTGAAACAGCAACAGTATAAATCTATTATGATTTGCCACTTGCTGGCTGAGAAATGTCAAGCTACATCGGCATGCGTCGTCGAACGACAAAAGGGAATTTTTCCAGTTGGAAAAAATATGGCGCTATCAGCGGAACGATCGCGTACGTGACGTGCGTGCGAAATTTGCGTTCGACAAATGTTCTTACCCGTTTGCAGAAACACGCATATTAAGGCTAGAATAGCACGCATTATGACACGCCCAGCACGGTACTTGAGTCTCAATCCGGAGCGTTTAGCCTCTCCCTACGATGCGCTTGTCGCTCTCGTTTTCGAGCATAGAATCCTTCCTCCTTTATTATTTAAGTTCAAACAAACGTTCGACTGTCGCGAAATGATGAGATCGGCACGAGGGAAACGTAACGCGCACACAAAACTTGTTCTCTATAGGCGTGTACGGGGCACGGGCGCGCAAAGCATCTGCAGACGGTACAGGGTACAGGTGTCTGTTGACGCACCAAGCGTTGTAAATATGGCGAATGATGCTACCTCTTTAGTCAAGTGCGAGACGAAATCTTATTTCATCGCTAATTCGGATTTTCACCGAGATTATCAATCTACCTAAATTGATTTAAAATTGCAACTGATAATTACGAAATCTTAACTAGTCGGTACAACGTTTTACGAATAACCTCCATAAATTATTGACGCAACCCGATCATTCTCGCGATTGATTTGAACATTCGAACAGCCTCGTTCAAATTTAAGCGTTAAAAGGTCGCCTCGCAAGTAAAATTTTTGTGCAAAAGAATAATGGGACAGAGACTTTCTATTTTTATTCTAATTTTTTGTATTTCGATAATTCCGATATAATATTTCAATTCTGACTAATATAGTTACCGACGTTTCATTTACTTATTGACGGAAAAATTCTTTTAATGTACTAAACATGCGAAAATAAAAGCTAGGTACGAATATACATACACATACATACATACATACACATACATTATATATATATATATATAAGTTAATAATGAAAAGAAAAAAGAACAATAGAAAGGAAAAGAAAACATACAAATATCTAGTATAAAAATATTAAATATATGTATTTAAACAACATCAATAAAGTTTATGAGTTAATATACGTTCTGATGTACCGAGTAACAAGCGAAAAAGGTTGACTACGTTAAAATAGTTATCTGTCAATACACACAAACTATTAATATATTTAAATTTTTCATTTTTTGTCAATTTTTGTAAAATATTGATTTTAGTATCGCTCTATGAGCGATCTCAGATAATCGTTTTTACTCATAGATTTTGAATAAAGTTTTTTGAAGGAAGTCTAATAAATCTTTGATATTGATTGAAACTCAAGAATCTTTGTATACGCGTCTCATTATTCAGATCTAATTCCGCCGATACGGGATAGTAATCGAGACAGGAAAATAATGTAGGTTTGCTCAAACAAGCACTCAATGATTGAAATACAAATGCAATAATTTCCTAATAAGTGAGGAGATATACCAACGTGATGGAGTAACCTTCGGTTTATTAATATTTGCGCGTGACAAAAGGGCAAACATGAACGTCGCGTATAGAATGGCGTAGATCATGCGCGTTTTTATTCCGTCTATGGTCCGCGAAGCCAACGCTTCAAGTTCAAGCTTAAAGGAGGAGTCGATGATGCGTTTAATGCGACATATGTAACACATATGTTGTGTCCATCGGGTAACCATAGCAATTCCGAAAGCCTCGACATTCCACCGCTCGGCCATTTCCACCCCCGCGATAGGTGAAATCTTCGCCCCCCCCCCCCCCCCGAAGGCGAAGGTAATGCACACGTACACCCTCGTAGAATGTGTGCGATCACGTAGATAAGGGACATACGTGCGATATGTACGCGATATATAAGTATCCTGTTGTCCTCTGTGGTCAGTACATCTCACACCACCGTCGCGAAAGAACGATTCGATCGAGGACGATTTGTCCACGCTAATTCGTGTTCTCCAATAGTTCAAAAAGACCAAAAGATATAACGAACGCGCGCGTACTTCAGTATTGAAATGTTCAATTTCGCTCCGTTTCCCTTCGTTTCGAATCCGAAATCTATTTTAATTCCGAAATCGTCGACTTAGCTGCTCGTCACAACCAGAGATTTAAAGAGAGATATAAAGGAGAAAAAGTAAATAAAATTTTAATAGTAATTTTGAAAAATATTGTTAAAACTCGAGGATATTGAAAGATCAAGTTGAAGGGATAATGAAGGCAAATAGTGGATGACAATGTTTAAACGATTAATCTAAATGTGTCGAATCCGTAAAGTAGCAAATGCACTCGATACCAACGATCATGTTCCGCATAAAAACATCTTCGAGGTGATTAAATGAACGAGGCTTCTTTCAAGTGTCTTCTCTCGTACCTCTATAAGGGTATTTCGAGTACAAAACGTTGACCACCACCGCGTTTCTTCGAGCGAGGTTGATTCGTCGTGCTCCATTCATAATTAAACGACTGTTCAACCGATGCGAGGTCACCGCCGCGACCAAGCTATCGACACTGATCAATGCTCGTTTTCTTGCGATTAACTATCAGACGTGATCAAGGAAGCTCGCCGGAAGTGTCTGGTAGCGTTTCGACGGATATCTAAACGGCGCGGGCGTTACGGAAATATCAAATTCCGTCCCGAAATGATTCTTGTGGGAAATGAAGAACGCTTCTCGATTCGTCGCGCGTCGCGCGCAGATCGGTAAATGATCGTTGGAACAATCACCGTGAAAAAGCGTTGTTTTCGACAAGAGAAAAAATGTTATCGGACCAATCGACGCTCCGAACACTGTCCATCGGAAGTCTTCCGGTCTTCGCGAACGTACTTTATTAAAAGAAACACGAAGAGATCGACATGGATGATAACAAGCTGCAAGTAGACGATGACAGCCAGGTATACTTAGCACCGTTCCAAAAATCGGTTTTGCATCCCGCGCATGTGAGAATATTTCTCATAGTGAGTTATCGCTTAGTAATATACATATATATAAATATGCTAAGTACTACATCCCCGAAGTGTGTAGCACGAGCACATATATGTATATAGAGAATTAAAATGAAATGAATGATAACGCGAAACATTTACGTGTTTACGAGTTTACGTTCGCGCTTCGAGAATATCTAAGTGATCCATCTGAACGGAAAGGATGCACGTATCTTAATAATACATCTAAACATTCTAAACAACTCGGATCGATATCTGCATCTGTCATCTCATCAAGGGGCAAGGCCTAAAGTATACTCATTATCTCGAATCTATCTCGTCGAGTCTAATTACTGGCGTAATTACCATAATATGCTGTTCCTTTTTCACTGCGTAGTACACTTTTTCGCTAGCGAGAACTCGTGTTGATTTTTTATGTTTAAAGGTGATTAAGATATCGATCCTCTGACCATTTTATTCTTCGCGAACTAATTTCTGTCTTTTGCTCGCACCGTGTGCGTCACCACCGATTCCATTATGAGATTAAAGCTCCGATAATGACTTTTTGCGACATTTTTTATGACCGAGACGAGGATATGAATAGGACACACGAGCTAGCGGAGGTAATGATCCATTGGAAAAGCTCTGTAAGCTTTGTCTGAATAATTTTAGCCAAACCACCGCGTTCGAAGGCCTAGCAGTTGGGGCACTTTTCTTCATCCCGACGATAATAGCCCAGTCGAGCATCAATTCAACGACGAGAAATCAAGCGGCTCTGGAAACAGCTCTCGCGCGTCCTCGGCCAAGTCGGCCAGGACCTACAATGGGTCTCGCAATGCGCCGAAATCTGCGGAATTGATCTCGTCCGTCTACTCCAATAGAGACATCATTTGTGAGCCCGACAAAAACGGCTCGCTGCCCGGTGAAACGCCGGCGAGTGTCAAGAGAAAATTGTCGAGAGCCAGCGCGGTGTATCCATCTGGAACGAATTTAATCGCGCAGGATGCCTTCGGTAAGAATTAATTTAGTGTTTAATCGAACCGCTATAAGAAACGGCGGGATTTAATTTCAAGGCCGATGCACGGCTGACGCGGTACGTTCGATATCGAACGATCTCGATGTCAACGTTTTCCAGTTTCTCCGCGAGCTTTAAGCACGTGAGGCATGAGATTCCACGTTTGCTCGACAATATGGGAAAGTTAATTTTACCTATAATCGCGTCATATAACGTTTTAATAACGGAATTTGTTAGACATAAGCTGGGTGCTCGATACGGACATACGACCTACGCGACATATGTATAGATGTATAGAAAGAATAAAACGAGTCTCTCGTGGAAACCCGCGGTTGTCTATAACAGCAATAAAGCTATGTCAGTAAACCTCGATCAATATGCGTACGAATGTCAACGTGTCACGAATATCGGATATTAATAATGCAACGTTTGACTCGGCTTTATTACCGTACGAATGCGCGCTCTAACTTCCTGGTTACTAACTTTTTGCTCTTTTTCGTAATAGCGTCCTACTTTTGCGAAACTATGCCGCGAAATTATAGATATTATTGTAAGGATGCTTTCAAGGTGAAGCAAATCGCGCAATGAGGCTTAAAGAACATTTACAATATATATACGCTGTATTAATAATTCGCTATAATTTGCCAAGTATACGGCATTATCCAACGAAATTATATTAGACAAATGTTAACGGTTACGTCAACGCGAAATGAGCCGCAAACGCGTACTAAAGATTATAATAATTCTGTTGAAACTGAGCAAGGTCCCAAACTCACGGCACCCACCTCTCCGGAAATTAACCCTTCGCTACCGGAAACGCCAGTTTCGCTGGATTTCGCCGAAACCACCGGGGATTCGTTGCCGCCGAAAGAAACGGGAATCGATCCCGAACTACTTTATTTTCGGTGAGTAATTGTCTACCACGGCGATATGTCACGAGTTATTTTGGTTCACCCTCGTTTGCGCTTTAGACAATTAAGTGACGAGACGTATACATATATATATAGACGGACATAGGCACTCGTTTCTCGTTTCTATTATTACAAGCTTAATACAATTATCTAGAATGTTAGCGATTGTCTTATCATTTTTTTATCGTTACTTGATGCACAAGGGGAAAGACCAACTCGGGGATAGAAAATGCGAAGGGCGTTTATTTCGGAGGTGCCTTATTTTTAGAAACTACTCAATATAAAACATGCATATGCGAGACGAAGCATTGTTATCAAAATTGGTTTAATGTTTCGCGATTAATTACTAATCGACTCGATTTAATTTTAGCGACGGCCAACGAAGAATCGATATAGTGTTAGTCTACCAGGAAGAGAACGAAGGAGTAATGACCGAATTGGAAGCTCGTCGGCGAGAACAGAGACGAGTATTTCAACAGAATCTTTTGAAAGAAGGTCTGCAACTAGAGCTCGAGCCAAAAGAGAGCTCGTTTGACGGAAAAACGTATTTCTTAAAATTACATATACCTTGGAAAATCAAAGTACAATACGCCGAAATAATGAGTCTAAAACTACCCACAAAGAAATTCAGAACGATCCCGATGAAAACTTGGGTACGTCTTTTTTTAAAACCAGACATACATTAGGCATGTTCTAGGTGTCGTATTCTATACCACGTAAATAATATCCGAATTTTAAAAAACAGGATACAGACGGTACCAAAGAAGTATCGAAATTCTGGGCGCGATGGGCGCGGTGGTCCAAATGGATGCATAAAATTCATACTTGGGATACGTCGAAATATCCCGAGGAACCACATTTTTATGACTACATAGATTCCGGCGATCGTGAGGAAAGGTATTTAAATAATGCGAAATTATTATCGTATATATACATATATATAGAGCTATATATGCTATCGTCGAACTTGATTATCAACCTTGATGTTTGGCAGGTTTATCGTAAAGGAAAGGGATAATGCTTATACGCCCGCTCAGAGATCGTTAATAGTGATGCAGATATTATTGCGAGCGAGATACGACGAGAACCATGAAAAATCTGGTATTCGTAGGCTTTTAGCGGACGGAACGTATGTCGATTGTTTTCCTTTGCACGAGGGTCCTTATAATAAACCTATGCGCAACGGAGAGATTCTTGATAGATACCTGTTGTACTTAATATGGGCAAGACCCGCGCAATGGTAGTGAAAAATATTACTTCGAGTATTCAATGTTGCATAATATAATATTTGAGATTTTTTTCATACATCTTTATAGGTATAAAAAACAGCCGTTATGGTTAATAAGACGATATTTTGGCGAGAAAATCGCTCTTTACTTCGCGTGGCTAGGATTTTACACGAAATGCTTATATCCACCAGCAGTGGTAGGACTTTTATGCTTCGTTTACGGTCTTGGAAGCATGGAGGGTGAAGACAATATTCCCAGCAAAGAGATATGCAATTCTAATATAGCTGGTAAATATTCGTCATTGCAATATTTTTGTATAATAAAAGTCTCGCAAACTCTCTTGACAAATTATTCTGCAATGTCTGTAATATTTTTAATTTTATGTAACGCAACATTTCAGGAAATATTACTTTGTGTCCTCTTTGCGATAGAGCATGTAACTATCAAAAACTCGGCGATTCCTGCATATTCTCGAAGTTGACTTACTTATTTGACAATCCCGCGACTGTCTTCTTCGCTATTTTTATGTCTTTCTGGGGTAAGATTTGAAAAAGAGTTAAATACCTTCTTCCACACAATCGTGCGTATCTACGCACGTTTTAACGTGTTCGCTTTAATTTTTTCGACATTGCTGTAATAGCTACCACGTTTCTCGAGCTATGGAAACGGCGACAAGCCGTACTCGTTTGGGAATGGGATCTTCAAAACGCCGAATACGATGAAGAGCCCAGACCTGAATTCGAGACGTCTGTTAAAACGTTCCGGATAAATCCCGTAACGAAGGAAAAAGAACCGTATTTACCCGCGTGGTCTAAAGCCGCCCGATATTTGGCTACTGGCTCAATAGTATTTTTTATGGTAATTATATCACGCATTTCCATTTTCTTCGACATACAATGTCTCATCATAGATTATTATCGTTATTACTTTTGCGCAGATATGCGTAGTCCTCGGAGCGGTTTTAGGGACGATAGTGTATCGCATTTCGTTAGTTGCCGTCTTTTACGGTGCAAGCGGTAGTTTTTTAAAAAGACACGCGAAAATATTCACTTCCATAACCGCCGCCCTCATTAACTTGGTAATAATAATGATACTCACGCGAATATATCATCGGCTGGCTCGTTGGATGGTCAATATGGAAAATCCGAGAACGCAGACGGAATACGAGGCCAGTTATACATTTAAAATCTTTTTATTCGAGTTCGTCAACTTTTACTCTTCTTTGATTTACATCGCCTTTTTTAAGGTATAAGGTATATTAACATATGACATTGCGACACGATAACACCTGTTTGAGCTTCAGTTTGAGCATCATCATTAATTTATTTTAGGGGAGATTTTTCGTCCATCCTGGCGATGCAGATGCGAGAGCCTCAGAATTTTACCGTATTAAAACGGACGTATGCGATCCCGCTGGTTGTCTTTCGGAAGTCTGTATTCAACTTGCAATTATCATGGTCGGTAAGCAATGCTTCAATAATTTTGTCGAAATCTTATCACCGAAATTGTGGAATTGGTGGCGCAAGAGAACGCAAGTCGCGGCGACAAAGAACCATGGTAGAAGATATACCTGTTGGGAGAAAGATTATCAGCTTCAAGACCCAGGAAGACTAGCTTTATTCGATGAATATTTAGAGATGAGTGAGTCTCACACACTATGCGTTTTACAGAGAAATACCTTTTTACAGATATCTTTTACAGATATATTTTGCCTTTTTATGATATTTATAGTTCTGCAGTATGGGTTTGTAACATTATTCGTAGCAGCGTTCCCATTAGCGCCTCTATTCGCTTTACTGAATAATATCGCTGAGATAAGATTAGACGCGTACAAAATGGTCAAGGAGGCTCGGAGACCGTTAGCCGAGCGAGTAGAAGATATTGGCGCTTGGTCCGGTATTCTTAGGGGTGTAACTTACGTGGCGGTGGTATCGAATGTACGCACGCACATACAAACAAATTTATCGAATCGCACAAGTCGCCCTAGCCCTCGGTTACAAAATATACATGTTCCAGGCCTTTGTTATCGCGTACACATCCGACTTTATCCCACGAAGCGTGTACACGTTCGTTTATTCGCCCACTGAAGATTTGGTGGGTTACATCGATAGCTCTCTGTCAGAATTTAATACTTCCGATTATCGCGACGATATGAAGAGCGACATAGATGGCGAACATCCAGAGACGTGTCAGTACAGAGGCTACAGAAATGGTCCAGATCACTATAATGATCCTTATGGACTCAGCCCACAGTACTGGCACGTTTTCGCCGCGCGTTTAGCTTTTGTCGTTGTCTTCGAGCACGTTGTAAGTCGACTCGTTCTTTTACTAATATAGAGATAATAAATTGATTGTTTCGATGGAGGGAATACTTTTTTTTTACAGGTTTTCGCACTTACCGGTATTATGAGTTACGTGATACCGGCTGTACCGCATTCTCTGACAACTCAGCTGCAACGCGAACGATTGATCGCTCAGGAAGAAAAGTACGAAAAGGAAATAAAAGGGAAAGAAGACGAAGACGATTTACTTTCGGTTTTAAGAGAGGCGGGAAGTATCGGTAGAGGAAGCTGGGCTAGACGATTCAGCAAATCGAGCAAATTGAGCGACGCTCTAGATACTCACGCTGATGTTAGGCATAGTAAACGCAGCGATAGCTCCACAGTATGGCAAGTCCCATAAAATCAAGCCAAATCTTCTCTATTATGTAAACATTTCCTATTTTCAGTATCATTTCCAAATAACTTATAAGCCCAAGTCCTATAATAAATTTACACTTACGCTTTTCAACATTCCTCGCCCCTAATTATTACCAGATGCACTGTAAAAAACGCAGATGTAAGGTAAAAATTACAAACATACTGTTACACAATATACTTTTTTATTTTACATAATGCCATATTTTTTTTCCTAGAAATTATTACAATCTATTATGTATATATATATAGAATATATTTATAATAATATACATGTATTTTCTCTCTCTCCTCTCTCTTTCTCTCTCTCCCCCTCTCCCTCTCTTTCTCCCCCTGTCTCTCTCCCTTTCCCTCTCAATATATATATATATATATATATATTTTCCATGTATACTTTTCTTGATATTGATTCAATATATATATATATATATATATATATATATATATATATACATATATATATATGTATATATGTATGTATATATATGTGTGTGTGTGTGTGTGTGTGTGTGTGTGTGTGTGTGTGTGTGTAATATGTATACATGTTTGTGTATATATATATATATATATATATATATATATGTATATTCATTTCGATACACATCACTTTCTTACGTCTATTACTTTAAAATCTAAATGTCTAATTACATTAACATATTTTTTAATGGAAACTATATCACAGTTGTGTTTGAAGGAGAGACGGGGATTTAAAGGAAGGAAGCCATTCAGGTAACTGATATTGAGCATAGTCTATTCGGTAAGATTATAAAATATGGTGACCACAAAGCATTGGCTATTTCAAACAACAGACTTGAAAATTTATCAAAATAGTTGTCAAAATTATCAAATCACCACTTAATATTTTTGATATTTTCATATTTAATGGTTTATCATAATAAATACTTTATTTTGAATCCATCAATCTATTAGACCTTATTTACAATTTGCATGGCAAGGAAGATTTCAGCTTTATTTAACTTACCGAATGGACTAAGCTGCGACTGAAAATGTTTTTTTTTTCAACAAAGTAAAAAAATAAAACGGAAGGGCAACACTTAACTAGGTCCGGGAGGAGAGTTAAAATTAAACATGGTAGTAGGTGGACGTCCCGGTAAAGGTTTTGGTGGTAACCTCGGCGTCACTGATCCTGAAACGCAATAGTACGAAAATAAATATCCGTTATATAAACACATAATCCGTTATATAAACGCGACATAATATCTCACCGTTAGGCTGCGTTGGTGGAAGTTTTGTAGGGCTAGGGCTATTGAAAGACATATGTCTCCGCGGATGAACGATAGTACAGCATGTATTTTCTAACGTGGAATTTCGGCGAGTCAATAATGCCGAACTACTCGAGTTTAGCGTCGCTGGAAGTCGTGGTGGTAATGTTACAGGTCGTGGTGGTAACGGCGGTGGTGAGATATCATCTCTCGGAGGGAGAATTGGTGCGTTTGGAGCTTGTTTTGCCTAAAGTTGTTCAATCAAATTTCTTACTTTCTCGAAGAAAATCAATACTTATCCTATTTTTCATATATCTTGATGTGCAGAGATATTTCTACTCTATTAATGCAATATACGGAAATATAAATTCGATGCAATCTGTCAAAAAATCTGATATTATCCAACATAACAATAATAAAATTAGTAAATATCGATATTTTTTTTCAATAATTTTATCGAATAAACCAAAAATAATTTGATTTAAAAATAACATTTTCCTTGAGAGGAAATCTAAATTCGTAATATTTTTAAATCTTGCTATATAGAGATATCTCGGTATTGAATTTGAAATTTTTTCAAATTAAATGAATCTTATTGTTAGTTAATCTTGGAATCTTACTTGTTGTGGTGATCCGCTACATGAATTTTCTCGTGGTTTAGTTCTAGGTGGTAGAGGTGGTGGAAGTTGGCTAGGAGGTATATTATTGGGAGACGACGGTGTTGGTATTGCACTGGGGCTTCCACCTGGCAACGGTAGACACGTTGTAGCACTTATCATGCTATTTATAGTGCTGGTATTAAAGATGAAGTGATTACTTTGATGATGCGGAGTAAAGAAATGTACAGGAGATTGAGGGCTGCTACTCGATGAAGCAATCGAAATTGCTGACATACTAGGTGGACTAGGTGATGCTGGAGGTGGCACAGTTGCTACGGAAAAATGACAAGAGTTATATATTCATAATTATTGTTAATACGTGATTTAAATTTAGATGCATACCAAATAAGACAGGCGCAAAAACGCTGTGATCCACTATATGTGGAACTGTAATTTGTGATCCATGTGGAGGGGTTTCCGGTAATTCGTGGGGAAACGTGTCTGCTAAAGAATCGTGTAATCTTACGCTAGACGCTACCACATGTAACGGAGCTGGTAATCTTCCGCTTCTGGCTTTGATTCCTGGCGATTTCAAGTTCAATTCTGGCCATTTACGCGGCTGTTGCAAAAATTTTAAAATGTAAAACGTGAAAGACAATTTTGATATGCTGTATCAAGTAACGCTTACGAATCGTGGAGGTTGCCTGCATCCTCTTGGCTCAATTTCTAAACTTTTATTGTACAAATAATTGCTTATATCCGCATCTTTCATATTGGGATCAAAAGGACACAGGTTTTCAAGAAATTGTTTTATTCTAGACTCCACTAAAAGACAATAGGGTTGATTTTGATACTGCTGTATTTCACCAGTTATTTCTGCTACTTTTCGACGTTTGCTAAAATTAATAAGCTCCGGACTTCCCGGTAAATAATCCGGATTTCCCTCTTCAATATGCAGAATATTAGTCAAGTACATACCTAACAATGAAAAAGAATTTAACTTTCTGTCGTAATTCTCTAATAAGGGGTCATTACTTTGTAATACTTACCAAAGAATGGTACGCAAGGTGGATTGATAGATCTTAATTTCTCTTGATACTTCCGAAAATGATCGTTGTTGAGCTCTCGTGCTTCTTCCAATGCTTTTTCTAATCGTGCTGGCAATTGCTATAAAAATAACCATGTAAAAAAATAGTTTGATACAAGAATTTTGATTTTAATTTTATATATATGTACATATATTGCTCATACTTGAAATGTAAATTTTAATCTAAAAACCGAAGCCGATCCCATAGCACTGATAACGGCCAGAACGCCGTTAAAATTATTGAGATCTTGCAACACCATCATTACTTCGATTGCACGTGATATAACGGCTAATCTCTCGTCGAAATTTTCAGCCTCTACTATTGTCTTTTCTAACCATCTTGTGAACTATTAAACCGCAGTAAAAATCAAATTAGTGTCACATAGTAACGTAACACAACAGGCATTTTATATCACGATATATTTACGATGACTTTAAATAAAAGCTTACATTTGTTGTATGCTTAATCATCTTCAACAGATTTGGTGATGTTTTTTCCTTATCCTTTTTTGTCCATACAGAGCCGACTAACTCGGAAGGTTTTACTGTTCTATACAGATCGAACTCCAATAGTGTTAATTGTCTCGCTAATTCGATAGGATGTAACTGTAATTTATAAGTTATTTCAGTAATGGTAATTTTGGTAATGGTAATTAATATCTTAAATGTATCAAGGTGTTAGGGAGATATTATAAAAAAATTAATTAAAGAAGAAATCATCTGTATACCGTAAGTATTCCATATTCTTCCTCAGGAACTTTAAGATGCCACTCAATCGGTGGAGGAGATCGTTCAAAACTAAATGTGATAGGTCGTTGTTCCGACGGCTCGCATTTTCTTTGTACAATTTTTATTACCGAATCAACCCATTTCCGCATAGATTTACCGCTAACAGTATCCAAAAACAATTGCAATCTTTCTAAAAGATTTCTATCTCGTTCGAAATCGTAAAAATGATGATCCACCTAAGAAAATTCATGTAAGAAAATAAAACTGCGAATAATGATATTTAAGAGAATCTGTAAGGGAAAATTAAAAAATGTTACTAACCCAGTGTCTTAAAACGTTCAAAACTCTAAACTGCACTGGTTGACAAAATTCTTTCCTATATCTTTTCCAATCTTCTCTAGCTATCTTACATACAGAAGGTTTGTCTTCTTCACCATAGACCAATGAAGGATCTGGTATATCGAATCTTTCTATTAGCAATGTTAATAATTCTTGAGGTGAGCAAAAACTCCTATAATCGTTACAATAAATAAATCATTAATAAATAATTTATCTCATATGTGAAAAGAATTGGTACAGTATGCTACCATTACTTACCTGTAAGTAGTAAGGAATGTTCTTACAAAAGCTGGATCAGCATATATGTGGTAAGTTAATCTCTCTACTAACTTTACCAAAGTTGCGCCCTTAATCAAGGGAACACCACCATTTTCCCTGGCCTCCAAAACAATATTTTCTGGACTATCTTGTTCAGTAAATTTATACAAGTGAGATGGAGGTAGCCTCAATGGGTGCTTTCTTTCCTCGTCCAAGAGGATACTATCTAAAGTTCTTTCTAACATACTTTTTGTATTCAACATCACTAAATCCGCCATCCAATTATTCTTGTCTTCGACAGATTTGGCAACAAGAATAACATTAGGGTGGTCCCTTGGTGCAATTTCAAAAGCATTTTTTAATTCTATATAAAAAATATTTTAATTAGGAAGATTACAAATGTTAACACAAATTACAATAGAGTTGTATATACGTTTACCTTCAGTATCTTCTCTATCAATAATATCGACTTTTCTAATAAAAAGTCTCTCTTTCAGTCGGAGTTCACCTTGATGAGCTGAATGTCCACCTACTCCGACTGCAACAATACCTGCTGCAACAGTAACACTGACTCTTTTACTACCAGTTGGTTTACACAATACTAATAAACCATCGAATAACAAGGCCTTTCTTTCTGTTAATCTTCGTCCATTACTAGCCACCTTTTTCAATGTATCCTCTGTATAAACATTATATATAATGATATATAACTATTAATGATTAAAAGAAATGGTTGAAGATATCGAGAGATAAAGAAATCTTTTTTTATTACCTCTAATAAACTCATTGCAACACTGCCCGATATCTCTTTGATCCCAACCGTCGACAGTCTTTTGTAGTTCACTAGTTTTCTCTAATGCCGCCTGTCTTCTTGCTCTGCTCTGCATTCGTAAGCCCGTATCCTTTTTTGGAAGATTTGCTACAGATTGCATTAATTCCATTTGTAGTGGTCTTAACAAACCTTGCACCTGTTCCAGAGTTTCGCCATCCTCTGTATTAGGTGTGCGCTTCTGTAAAACCTAAGATTTTGAAATATAAAAAGTAGATTGTTGTAAAAATAATTTTGTATATACGCATACCAAGTAAAAAGGTACCTTTATGTAATCAAAATACAGGAAACAATGCCATATAGGTTGCAACAAAAGTTTTGGTAAATAATATTTAACAGCCTCCTTAAAACCATGGCCTGCTGCCCGCAAAGCCGTACTAGCTTCCGGTCTTGACAATAAATTTGTTAAAACTTCCCGACTAGCTGGACTATTAATATCTTTCGCATATCTAAAGATATAATATAATTAGTAAGAATTTTACATATATCGCACAAATATAATACATACTTTATATAAACATCAAATTCTGCTGCCTCTGCTAATTCTTCAAAGCACGAACCAACTGTAGGTGTTTGCTTCTCTTCCGTAATTTCCATTATATCTTCTAAACTGCCGAGTAATGTCATAGTAACTTCATAAATATCTGTAATATTACTGAAAAGCGTCTCAAGTTCGCTTTTATCTTGCGCTAACTTTGCAATTTCTTCACGAAATACCTAATAATGGAAATTATTTTTTAAATCTTTCTCGATAAAATTTTAATTTATTCCCTAACAACATCTATGACATTATTACCTTGATAATCATATGTAAGTCACGTATGTAATGTCGTTCATCATGAATGAGATCTCGAACAGACTCTTCATAAGTCTGCGAAACAACTGCACTCAAGCTACTTTGTGGACCTTCCGTACAATCATCTTGGTGAAACATGTCCATCAGTACCTATTGATAAATTACATTGTTTCAAATAATTATTTCCAATATTTTTAATATCCCAAACATCAATATCAAAAGAAAAAATAGCAAATGGAATATTTAATAGTTAGAATGTTTATCATAATTTTGTATCAATGACAAAAATAACCACCGCAATAGCATGCAATACAAAAGTGATTAAAAAAGATCAACAGAAGCTATTATTAAAATTTTTCCATAACAATTTGTATGCGTTAAAATGCTTCTTGTCAATATGTATATTCACATGTATATTATTAAATGCATGCTACAGTATAATTAGCATAAACATGGTAATATCGTGTATATGATTTACATTTTATATTAATTCTCTACATTTAAAAAAGATAAAAACACATACTTTGCACATAGAAAGAATTACGCAATTTTAACAAATTATATTTCTTTTATGGCTAGCTATAAAAAAGTGGAAAACATTGAAAAAGTTGAAGAAAGCTTACTGATGTTTAATTTGCTCTAACGTTACGTTTGATGTTGATGCTAAAACATAATTATTCTGCATACATTGTATAAAAGAAATATATCAACAAGCAATTCTTTAAACAAGCAGTAAGTTATATATGTTGTTAAAGAAGAAACAAGAGGGAAATAACACAATATTTGTGCACAAAACAACTAGATAACCAAGATAAAGTATTTATCCAAAACTTTTGTATTAAGAAAAAAAAACTTGTAAGTTGTTAAATATATTTTCTCTAATTCCAAAATCTTAAACTTATTTTATGAATTTTATTTATATTCACGAATTAGAAAAATATGATCAAAACGATTTAAAAAACATGTCGGACATATTTTAAATCTTCTTGCAATCAATTGAAGTATTATAAAAGTGCCTTTCCTAAATAAATTTTGTAATTGCGACATTATAATTACATATTTTACTCATATAAATAGTATTATGATTTTATCTTTCTTGTATTATGTAACGAAAGTTGCAATAGATCATCTAGTCAACTTTTCCAATAAATTATCTAGTAGGAAACAATAAGAAGTCTTTTAAGCTGAGGAACAATAATAGAAAAACAAAAAGAAGATGTAAGATCAAATGTAACTTTTTCTAAAAACAATACAAAGATAGCAAAAAAATATTATGACACCTTGAATCTTTTCTGTGCAATCACGAGTACGTACCACCTAGAACAGCATGAGCGAAGAATGAACATGGTTGGAGTTGTTATATATTAGTGGAAAGCATGTAATCAAGCATAGAATATATGCAGCCACAATTAGCCTAGTGTAGCCAATTCTGAAATTCGTTAGTGTGCTACCTCGCTAGTAGTAGATGCTTCAAATTACGGTGTATGAAAAAAAATTTACAATTTCCATTTTTTATCAAGCTAATATAAACTAGATAATGCATTTTCAAGTGAATTAGGCAAGTGGGATAAAAGAAACTAACTTGAATCGACAAGTAATAAGTAAACTATTACTAGCAAGGTATTATATTTCTCTACTGCCTATTTAATGCGATGTAACACCACTCGTTTTAATCACGTTTCCTCTATACAAGCCTCATAAACTATGTGTACCATTGTGTCTAGATATTTTATAAGACTGATTCGAAATATTTTAAGTATCACATGATAAAACTATTAATATCATGGTACACTTATAATATATCTACATATATATTACATATATATATTACAAACATATATATTAATATTCACAATTTAAATATGCATATATATATATATATATATATGGATATACTCAAATCAGTCTTAAAATGCAAATGGTAAGACACGATACAGAATGTATGTTGGTTAATTAAGGTGCAGTACGGAGAAACAAGACAAATTACATATTTCTACAAACAATGTCTTACCATATCCGCGTACATCGCGACTCTTATATCCTCACACGAAATCTCTACGTGGCGAATATTCTTGACATAATTTCCAGCTAGCTGAAAAGAAAGTAATGTTAAATATTTCCAGGCAATTCTTTTGAAATGGAAACGAGCGAGGGCTGAGAATAATTTAATATTTCGAACAACAACGAACTACCAACCTTCAAAATATCAGCAGAAATATATTCCAAAACACCGACTACAAACAGGCTGACTTGCGAGTCAATTTTGTGCTGTAATACTTCCTATTAAAAAAAAAAAAAAAACATGTATTACAATTACACAAGTTTGATTACACGGTTTTATATAAGATTCTTGAACTTGCATGCAAATGTGTAAATAAACTGTGCCATAGATATGTACTTTTTGTAATAGCTGATGAATCTTGTCAACTGGTAGTACTAACGGCGACTTCTTTTTCCCTTTCTCTAGAGCGTCTCTCGCATCACGTAGAGCCCATCTATCGATAGGTGTAGGAAACGTCCGTCTTACTCTTTCCTCTACATCTTGAGGAGTCTGTGGAGGTGGATGTCCACAAAGCATGCCTAGCATTCTTAAAATTAAACTCTCCACATAGTCTAAGGCATCTTGGCGAGCTTCGAGACTAGGATGTACTTGTTCTAGTACCTATAAAGTAACGAGAAAATGTTTTTCTTGACTATTAACGCAAGTATTTATAGTATATTGCTGTTGTCAATTATATTATTGGCTAAAGATACACAATTATATTACAAAATATACTTTGGGACAGATACGTCGACGAAGGAGAGTTGACAGTCGGAGAGTAGAGATAAGCGCGAGGATACGATATAAAAAAATCTACCAATCGTCGATGTTGACAGGAAGGCATTTGAGAAATCATATGGTGGCCGCGCACGGCGATGACGTCGGTCGGTGTCGTTGATCGATCCAGCCTCGACGTAAAATCATTGGGACGAAAAATGATCGAGCGCTGGAGCGAACAAAACACGAGAAGGAGAGGCGCGGGGGTGAGATGGAGGGGATAGAACGGGATAGTAAAAGACAAGAAAGCGAGGTATACAAGACGGGGGCATGGTACGAGCGAGAAGGAGGGAGGGAGGGAGAGATAGAGAGAGGTAGAGAGAAGGAGATAGAGATAGATGAAGCGACAAGGAGCGGAGCGGAATCGAAGAATCGGAGCAACGAAAGATGTACCTTGCGCAGGGAGTTGACAAACACTCCCTTCCACTTGGCAGCGTTCTCCTCCTTCTGAAAGTCGTAGCCCGACGGCTCGCCCACCGCTGACGCCGGCGACGAAAACATTTCACCGAGTGCTCGAGAGTCACGCGCGCTTGTCTAATTGTAAGAAAAGTTCGTGGGATTTCCAAAGGGCATATCGTCAGCAATCGCGAGAAATCGGCCGAGACGTCCGTGGTGCCGTTCCGCGGTCCTTAGCTTAACATCTCCGTCTCCTTGCGCTGGCAGCCCGAACGCCCGATCGCCCGATTGCCCGATTGCCCGATGGCTTTCGTTGCTCTCGACAGTGCTCGACAGCTAAGCCAGACGATTGTATCTGCGCGCTGCTCTCGCGTTCCACGCGCTCGTCGCTCCCGGCAGCGTCACCGAGGCCGATGAGGCCGAGGCCGTGACCGAGCCAAGAGTCCGAGAGCTCTGGCACTCGTACATCTTACACGCCCTTTATTCCGTGATTTTTCCCAGAATCCGTAACGAGCACCAGCGTTAACATCACCGACCGAGAAACTGGAGCTGGCAAAGTGGCAAGTTGGGAACTGAGCAACTGAGCCTCTCTATGATGGCCGCGAGAGGCCCGCGAGAGCCGCGATCCGCGATACAATCGCCTTCGGACAATTTATCGATAAATAGGAGTAAAGGGATGGGCAGTTGGTTCGATCGATCGATTACCTCACCGATGTTTTCAAAAATTCGCCCAATCCCCAGTATCCCCACTGATCCCTACGTCACTGTTCCCTAGAGTCCTAGTAGATTCCAACTTTGCCGCCGCCGCCATCTTATGATCGTACGCCCTGCTGTTTATTGGTCTATAACTGACCAATTAGAAGGAGGAACAAGTTCGCGTTTCTTTAGTCCGTATCTACAATAGCTGTAGTAAGCCTCAAGCCGTAAGAAATTGACCAATTACAGGCGAATGTGAGGAGAATAATCAACTGTGATTGGTCAATTTCTTACATCTTGAGGCTTACTACAGCTTACTCTATCTATTGTAGATCGGGCCTTACTAACCGCTGTTACACGGCGCCGTTAATCGGATTTAATAACATCGGTAGTTCTTAGACTAGCCAATCACACTCATTCTTCAGAAGAAGGGAATAGCTGTGATTTGCCAGCCTAAGAACTACCGATGTTATTAAACCCGACGTGTAATGCTGGGTCTACAATGCGAGTCGCAAAGTCGTGAGTCGCAAGAATTGACCAATCACAGTCGAATTTGAGGAGAATAATCGACTGTGATTGGTCAATTCTTGCGACTCACGACTTTGCGACTCGCATTGTAGACCCAGCATAACAGCGGTCACTAATAGCGAATTCGGGCGCTTGCACTAGTGCATACTGAATGCGCACTAAGGCCCAGTTCAACAATGGCCAGTTAGCTTAAAGGCTCAGTCACAATGAGAAAAATAAGGAATAAGATAAAGGAATAAGGAATAAGGCATGTTGCATCTCACTTTAATGTACATGTACTAAAGTGAGATGCGACATTTCCTTATTCCTTATTCCTTTATCTTATTCCTTATTTTTCTCTTTGTGACTGAGCCCTAACTAATAGTTAACTTTCACTCTCTGTCTCTTTCTAACCTCAAAGGTTAGAAAGAAACGGAGAGTGAGAGTTAACTACTGGTTAAGCTAACTGGCCGTTGTTGAACTGGGCCTAAGACTTGTTCTTAATCAATTGTTATGCTGGGTCTACAATGCGAGTCGCAAAGTCGTGAGTCGCAAGAATTGACCAATCACAGTCGAATTTGAGGAGAATAATCGACTGTGATTGGTCAATTCTTGCGACTCACGACTTTGCGACTCGCATTGTAGACCCAGCATTATATTTACAGATTATCTTAAATACTTCTAAAGCCTTGTGTACACGATACTAGAAATCGGTCCGAGTTTCGGTTTAAGCCAATGAAACTGCTGCTTTTCTGTAAGAGCTGCAAGTTGATTGGCTTAAACCGAAACTCGGACCGATTTCTAGTATCGTGTACACAAGGCTTTAAGCCTTGTGTCCACGATGCTAGAACTGCGTCCGAGTTTCGGTTTAAGCCAATTAACTTACAGCTCTTACAGAAAAGCAGCAATTTCATTGGCTTAAACCGAAACTCGGACGCAGTTCTAGCATCGTGGACACAAGGCTTAAAGCCTTGTGTCCACGATGCTAGAACTGTGTCCGAGTTTCGGTTTAAGCCAATGAAACTGCTACTTTTCTGTAAGACCCGATCTACAATGGGTGTTGTAAGTCGTAGTCGTAAGAATTGACCAATCACAGTCCATTATTCTCCTTGCGGTCGAAGAATAATGAACTGTAATTGGCCAATTCTTACGACTTACGACTTAAAACATCTGTTGCGTATAGCGCTTCATATTAATCGTGCACAATAAATAAAACTCGATAAAAATATTCAAACACGTTCACGCACGTACAAGCATAAACATATAACAGACACATTCGTCTCTCCACGAAAAAAGGACCATCCGACATGCTTACATAGCGTCCTTTCGGCGGTCTCAGCCGCGACGGAAACAATTATCTTCGCGATTCGCGGCCCTCCTTTGATCCCGGCGATCTGTTTTCTCGACGTTTTCGATGTAGATACGCGGTGTTTTTGATCTGCAGATGGCCGGCAATAACAAGCTTCGAATTTAGGATATATAAGGAAGCGTCGACTCGGCCGCGAGTCAGTATCGAGTAGTCAAGCGCTGAGTTAGGATCGAAGGTCCTCGCGATCGAAGGAACGAATTAAAAACGTTATCAATACGACTCAGAGTTTTAATACTCCCAGGCGTAGTCGTCGACGTGCGTGATCGCGAATATATAAAACAGATTGAGACGGCCCAGAGTACTCGCACTCCCAGGCGTTGCCGTCGATCAATGCGACAAAACTACATTAACAATAACCTGTAATACAACTTACAAGGGGAACACCAAACATGGCCCCCTCCGATTCCGGCGAGTCTAACATATGTTGTAGTCCTACCCTCCCACTAATTCATGGTAAAGCGATACGACCCAACTCTCAAGCATTTATTATTTTAACAGAGAAATTAATATGTTTTAATTACAACATTTATTATATTTACAAATTATTTAATTAATTTATTTGATTTGGCAATAAAAGTTGTGTAATTGTAAATTATTTAATTATAAGTTTTACTATGCAATAAACATTTAATACTACAAAAAGGAAAGTATACAAAGGAAGCCAAAAAAAAATTAGACTGTTTTTATGTATAAAACTCATAAAAATTTTATTTCTAATAATCAAAATTTATTATTCATCTTCGGAATCAGATTCACAATGAGACAGATTACATGTTTTAGGATGGTATTTATCATAAAAACATTCAAAACATAATATCTTTTTACAATGAGCACATTGAATAAAACCTACACTTTTGCAGATGCACAATTTTTTACTACTGTTATGGGAAAACAAATATCATTCATATTTAAAAATATTGGCCTCTCTTCTATTAATTTTGATGCGTACCAAGCATATAAAGCATCGGTTGAAAAACGGGAGCGCTCAATTGATGTAACAGCAGCGAATGTATTTTTATTGCGTCCTCTCGAGTACCGATTTCTCGCTGCTGTTGTAATAAAAATGAACAATTTTGCAATCGCTTTATAAAATTTTTTACCTGTCGATAAAAATATACATTGCACGGCTGACAAAGAGGGGTGCATTTCGGAGGAATCACCTTAACAGTACACGATGCTCTATTTGTTTCATCTTCGAAAATATCATCATACAACGTTAAATCGGTTTGACCTCCCCACGAGTCTATCAATAACAAAATTTATTGTCTACAACATACGGAGACAAACAATGTTTAAATAGTCGGTATATATATGTTTTGTTAATTTGCCCGACTTTGAACACGAAACAAAACATTTTTATATTCGCTTATTAATGTATCTACTTTTTTTTGCACCGTCGGACCAAATTTTCCTGTCGATTCCTGCATGCACAAGAAAACCACAGGTAACATTTTGCCCGATGCAGTTATGGCGTATTGTGCAGTATACGAATGAGAAATATTATGCAAGCTTTTCTTTTTGATAAGGACGGTCTTTGAGCCTTTTGGTGCGAGCGATCTATTATATGGAATTTGGTACTGACATCCCGTCTGATCCGTATTAATAATGAAATTACAATCAAATTCGGGCATAATTGCCCTCGTTTGTGTTTGAAATCGTTCTGCTGCCTCCAAAGTTTCTTCCAAGGTTGCGTGATCTCTGTTGCTTATGTATCTGGTTATTTTCCTTTGCCGAATTTTATACTTCTGTTTGAATCTATCGGTCCAACTAGAGCTGGCAGAAAAACTGAAATTATCATTTAATAATGGAAAAGCTGTCGCCATCGCCCATTGCTGTAGAGTTCTTGTTGTTATCTAAAAATTGATGTTAATGTACTTTTCTAAAATCGTTATTTGATAATATTAATATTTTATAATATAAATATTTTATAATAAAAATTTTATAATATAAATATTTTCCAAAATTATACCTGCTCAAGACACTGTCTTGCTTCTGTAAAGTGTTCGAATGTTTGCGTTTCAATGTATTTCCATTTGTCAATTTTTGTTCCTCCTCGTTTAACATCTTCTTTCCATATACGCAGCATTTTTTATTTTTTAACTTATGGCAACCTTGCCTCTGTAAAGTTTTTAAAGTCCATTGCGGATGCATCTCGGCAAGAGCAACTGCTTTTTCTTTATACGATAATGGTATATATTCATAATTGCGAGGGGAAAATGGCAATTCTGGCTGGAATTCTGGACTTTCACGAGGTATACACTATAAGCAAAGGAATTGCATTGCATGCTATATTATTTTTATCTATTACGCTGACTCAAGAAATAAAAAAACAAAAAATATTAGCAAAAATTCAAACATACCTCCTCATATTCTTCTGCATTGTCAATGTCAATATCTTCGGCACCTATTAGATCTTCATCTATTATTATTTTGCGATCGTCCAACATAAACATAATTTCATTAAAAATTGCTTCGCCCATAGCGATAGAAGCGTGCGATATTTGTGCTGGTGGTGTATTTGTTAGCAGATTTTCTGCTTCCAGCAAACTCTTACAATATATAAGAGCGTTAGTCAAGTTATTTTCATATCATCATCCTTCCCAAGGCTCTCTGCTTCCGAGTTTGAATCCGATATATTCTGTTCTACACTTTCACTAGTACTTGGCTCTTGCATTTTTCTGACAATATTTTTTTCACTTTTTGCACTACACGCTGTATGTTCCGAACGCTAGCTCTTGCTCGATTTGAATGAACTCAACGGTCTAACGACCTAACCTAACCTTTCAACAACCCCAGCCACACAAAGAAAACAAGTTCTCAGGTAGCGCGTATATCAGATTACACAATAGCAGATACCCGTACCAAGAAGGAAACTTTCTCTGTAGTCCAAAATTCGTTGCTGATACAAAAATAAAATCGTGGCAAAAGTAAAAAATAAATTTAAATATGTTTATTGTATAATACATAAATTTTAATTAAATGTTTATTGCATAGTAAAACTTATAATTAAATAATTTACAATTACACAACTTTTATTGCAAAGCAAATCAAATTTGTAATTAAAGTATCTTCCCCACTGTTGGTCGGACACACAAAGTCGTTTAATCGATTGTAATTAAAACATATTAAGTCTCTGTTAAAATAATAATGCTTGAGAGT